>NC_141157.1:67951137-68251137 GCF_053477565.2 Lygodium microphyllum
CTTCTTCTTCTTATTCTTGCTTGCTTGAGCTTGTGCTTGAGAGAGGGAGTGTGAGAGTGTGAGGGAGTGAGTGTGTGAGGGTGAGGGACCGAGGAGGAGAAGCTCTCCATCTTCTCCTCTCTTCTTCTTTTCTCTTCTCTTCTCTTGTCTTGCTCGCGGCAATGGAGCTTGGAGCGTGGAGCGGGAGGATTGAGCTTGCTTGAAGCTTGTACTTGGATCGTGGAGCTACCGGAGTGCGCGAGAGAGGAGGTAACTCGAACGGCATCAAGGTAAGCTCACTACACCCATAGATATGGATGGCGCGTCGGCTATGTGAGAGGTAGCCGTTAGTGCTCGGGCTTGGAATGCTTGAAACAATAAGCGGTCCGTGGGTCTTGGCGGTTGAGTGAAATCTCCCACATTTTGGTTCCGTGTTGCCGGGACAAACGGATTCAAGCCTTGAGCACTTGCGCGCTTCGAATCGAGCATTGGAGTAGGGTTTTCCCCGAACCGGTGCTTGAGGTAGATAGGTAGGAAGCGAGGGGGTTGAAGAGGGTATTCGATCTCCTTGGCAAGTAGGTTTTTTGCTTTCTGAGATTTATGTTGTGGAATGGAGTAGTGTAGGTATTTACCTTGTGTTTTGGATGCATTTAGGATAAGGAAAAAACAAAGAAAAAGAAAAACAAACAGTAGGGTTTTCTGTTGCTGTATAACAGGCTGAAACAGGGAGACATGGGACCAGATTCAAGTTCTGGGTGAGACAGGGACAGGGAACTAGCTGTGAGGTTATGCAGTGCTGGGAAGGGACCTTAAGAGGCCTGGGAGGCTAGGACAGACCTCATTTCCTTGGTTTGCCTTGTGTGAGAGAGAGAGAGAGAGAGAACTTCTGGTTCACTGGACGAGAAAGCGCTGCCCCGATTTCTAGGCGCCGGTGATTTGTGCTGCTCCAGGTGAGTCTGGTGTTTTCCAACAAGTGCCCTGATTAGATCTAGAAAGTCTGTGGTGATTGTGTGCACCAGACAGTGAGGATGGGTCAAACGCGCGGGAATTGTGCCCGCCGCCGACGCACTCGGACCAACTCGCTGTGGTCCGATTCCCAGAATCGGACCACCCGAGTTCGGGAGTTAGACTGTCCGATTCCCAGAATTGGACCAGCCTGATCGAACGTGCCACATGGCACTCGGACCAACCCGTCCGATTTTGAGAATCGAATGCTCGGACCAATCCGCCCGACTCGGACACTCGGACGAGTCCATAATCGGACCACTCACAATCAGACCAGGCCGTCCGATTCCCAGAATCGGACCAGCCAGAATCGGACCACCCTGTCCGATCCGATTCCCAGAATCGGACCACTTGAAAATCAGACCACTTTTTGATCCGACTCCTAGAATCGAACGTGACCAAAATCGGACCACTGGTCCGATCGGACCCACCCAAAATCGGACGTCCGATTCTGATAATCGGACTCCTGAAAATCGGACACCTTAGAATCGGACCAAAAACTGTCAAAATCGGATAGGTACCCAGAACACAGATTATGACACATCTAAACCCCAAAATTGACCCCAAAGACCATGTAGAGCTAAAGGCACATCACAGATCCATCACTGGGCTAAAATTTAGAGCAGGTAGTTCAAAATTTGGCTATAAACGGTCCTCCAAATTGCATATGGCATCTACCGTAACGGCCCTGCGGGCCGGGGGGGACTGCCCCCTCGGACCCCCGCAGAGCCCCCTCCGCACCTCCCCCGAGTAGGTTGGAGGGAAAATGCGCGCCGCGACAGGTCCTCCAAATTGTAGAGTAGTAATGGCTCTATACGAGCATGGATTCTCATTTGCAAAAGAGCAACCAAACGCCTGTACCCGAATAGAGACAAACAGAGACCCTATAACATCAATGGGCCAATCTAGCCATCAAGGGCAAAAAGGCCACGCCACGAGAACACAAAGACATTGTGTTCATACCATGTCTAGTCAGAGTGAAATGCAACATCAGCAAGCTGCAAATGCCAAGATGACTAGACATGACACTCTTGACGAGAGATGTACCTTGAATAGCACTGCACTGACAATCCAAGACAGCAGTGGAGAATCCACATCTGGTCGTGCAGTCGAGAACTCAAGGGCATCTGTCAGAAGGCTTAAATTTACAAGCCAGGACCTGGAAGATGAAGACATAGTACCACCTGCTTACCTTAGGGTCAAACTCACCGCAAAAAGAGAGCATACTATTGATGCTCTAATTGATGAAGGAGCAGATTTTAATATCTTGACCTATGAATCATGGACCCAACTAGGCCAACCAGAGCTCACACCGACTAGTGCAACTCTTAGCCCTTATGGGGGACACCCACAAGCACTCATAAGGAAGTGCAAAATCCTTGCGACAATTGAAACGGAAAGCTTGCCTATCCTATTTCATGTTCCTCCAAAAAGTGCTAGCTGCAAGAAAGAAACCCTCCTAGGAAGACCCTTCAAAAGGGCAACCAAATGTGAGGCTGACTATGTAGCACAGAGGATACACCTGACACTACCGGGTGTGAGGATAGTCACAACCTTTAGCAAGGGTGACCTCATCAAACCTCGAGGGAAAGGCAAGGAAGGTGCTGACGTAACAGTCAAGCCTACTAACGCGGGCAAGGACTTGTTGGAAGAGTTGATACAAGCACAGGTCGAACAACGAGGACCAGTGAGTGAGGCCATGCCGGAAACAAGAATGTCAAGAGACAAGGCCAAGGACAAGGTTTGGACTCACAAAAATCGTAGAAGACCACAAAAGAAGCCCAAGCCTTATAGGCGAAGGCATCGATGGAGAGTCAGCACAACATCGCAATGGATATCCAAAGCGTTGCTACGTGCTCAAGGGTACTACGCAGGTAACCAATGGATTTGGGTACCTAAATCCCCTGCTAAACCGCCTCTATCAACTGAATGCCAGAGTGCCTCAAAAGCATGGCATAGGGGGGAATCTAAGAGAAACTCTAGGTCTCAAGGCAAGAAACCAGACATGATTGCTCGAAGGAAAGAGCCCCAGCCTAGCATGCTAAATAGACAGCTGTCATGCGTAGCCATTGAGCAGGCACAAAAATCATTAGTGCCCAATGAGCCTTTGATTTCCCAAGGGGAGAACGAACATCATAGGCACAACATTACTCATGGCAAGGCTACTCGCTCAACAAAGCAAATGGCACAATCATCTAATAGCCTTGAGAAAATCATTCAGCTAGTGCCACATCCACCTAGGAGTCCTAGATCTCCTACGCCCTCTTCTCCCAAACAGACACAGGAAGCACCATAGCAGTTGTCAAGGGCGACTGCTCAAATCCAATCTCTATCTCCATCTAAGCTTCCAATTGTCAAAGAGGTGGGACATGATGCCATTTGTAGCTCTCGACCCAAGGATATGCCTGAGCCACCTAATGCGACTAGATCAGCTCATGTTCGATCTACACAAATGAGTACTCAAAGGCCAACGAAAGACACAACCACTTCTGATCACCCTAGGGACTTGACACCACAATCCACCAGGGGTAGCCAGCCCACTGAACTAGTTGCTATTACTTCCAATCCGGGATCACAGCAGTCACAGCCCTTGGCCGTGACAATGCCCCTTGTGGAACGTGTCCTTAGTAGTTTACCTGTGGAGGAGGTGTCGCAACCAAATCCCTCAACAACTCCAGCACTTTCAAAGTGCCTAAAGCCTAGGACGGGGGAGTTAAATGCAGGGGAGTTGGTTGAAAAGCTAGACTCTCCGAAAAGGGCGGCAGTTGTGCCCTCACAACCGGGCAAGGCTATTCAGCAAACCACGGCTATGTCCCATAAGGACACACTAGAGAGAGAGAATGCTGAGGCCCGACCAAGCACATCAACGGTCGATATAGCCCAGGGTCCTGAGTTGTTGAGAGAGGCACCTTCATTGACCAAGAAAAAGAGGAGAAAGCAAAGAAAACAGCAACATATGCAGGTGGTTGTGGACCCAAAGAACATTGAGACGAAGGGCGCTGGAGAGCTGATGAATAAAGCATCGAGTCCATCCACCAATGAACCCACTGATGCCTCTCCTAATAGCGGTGAAACCCCAGACACATCCGCGGGTTCTGAGAAACCAAAGCAACCGTTGCCATCAAGAGTTGCTTGCAACACTCTATCCACTGACAATAGAACTCACATTGATCAATCAAGAGTGGATACAACACTATCACAACAGGGTGACAAATCTATACTAGTCACATCCGAGAAGAACCATGACGAAATAGCAGCCAAACCTCAGGAGAAACGTGAGAACCCCAAGAGCATAAGAAATCCTAGTGTTGACCAATCTTGCTCATCTAGGCCTGAGCCCCCAGCCATGTTAAAGCCTAAGGAAACTCTTAGAACTTTGCATGAGATAGCAACCGAGCAAGCCCTCGTTGAACATAGAAGTGTCGCAGAATTCTTAACTGAGTTGGAGGCTAAGCTCAAAGTGGTCGCGCGTGTCTACGTCCTTGCAGACGTGGGCACGATCCCCAAGGAGCAGCTTGGAGATTACTTGACCTTTCCTCTATCATGGGAAGAACAAGAACATCTTAACGGGCACTATGATAGGCTCCCGCATGAACAGATGTGACTCATCCCCGACGAGGAGGCTGACGAACTGCGCTTAACCGTCACGTTCAATGAAGTGCTTTGCCGACCGAATCTAGTAGACATAGAGCTACTTAAGCGACTGTCAGCAGGCCAGAGTCAATTTGAGCAGCATTGGTGCGAAAGCCGCATTGTAATGGCTGAACTAGGGGCTCAGATCATGACGGTCTCAGAAGAGTGATTGGCCAAATGGCGATCCCAAAGGGACCCAACCTATGTGGCACCAACTTCCCTTCGAGTACTCACTGACATTCGGGGTACGGACTTAGCTAGGACTAGGCTTCAGGGCCCTTTGATTGATAAGGTTCTCACTGAGGAGGAGTTACATATTGCCAGTAGACTCAGTCAAGGTTCCATGCTACTCGACGTGGCAAAATATCTATCAGTATTAAGTCAGCTGCCACGAATACTAGATGCGTGTGCCACGCTCCGGTACAACCCCGAGTTCTACACTTGGTTCTTACCCTCGTGATGTGACATGGATTCATAGATATGTATTTAAATAAACACTGATTTTTGTGTTACCTTGTATAAACAATATCAACACACATAAGTAATGATAGTCAAGCGCAGGGAGAAGAGTTGATTCTAATAGGCTAACCTCCTCAAGTCCTCTTCTCATCACACATTTAAAAGCCGTGTGACCATTCCCACCTCCAAGTGAAGGGCATGCAACCCACGTTACCGCCATAGGAAGCCTTGACCAACAACACTGATGGTGTAGACAGGGTGCAGTCCCTTTCTATACACCTTCTTCCCTTTTTGGTCTATCCTTCCGAGGATGTGCCCTATCCCACTCCATGACAACCAGTCCACACAACTTAGCAAAAGCCAATATTGGCTAAGGCAAAACGAACATCATCATGGGGGCCATCCCGTTACAACAAAACACTGCATGCCTCACCCCTCCCCTTCTTGTCACATGCGCTTGATAAACCACACTAAAATCCCTTCCATACAAACAGTTGTATCTTGTATCAAGGTCTGACCCTTGGAGTCATACCTTCTCTTGAAGAGAGAGAGAGAGAGAGAGAGAGAGAGAGAGAGTGTGTGTGTGTGTGTGTGTGTGTGTGTGTGTGTGCGTACATGCATGCGTGGGTGTGTGTGTTTGCATGGGCAAGTAAAACACATTTGATGCTTCAAATTATGTTAGTCACATGATTTTTTGCAATTTTTAAGGCCATAATCATGGAGTCCATAAATTTATCAACATTGGATTGAAGACTGAAGATATGCAAGTAAGGGACACAATTTGGTCTTTAAAATCTTATATTTATCTTAATATATCTTTTTAAAACAACATAGATATATTCTTCTTCAAGCACATTAAAAAAATGTGTATGTAATCATAAGTATGCACATACTCTTGAAGGTTGGCAATTGGTGAACGGTAGTACTTATGTTGGACATATAAAAAATGACATACTTGGAATTATGCATTCTTCTCTAGGAAGATCCCATACTAGTGAACTACTCAATTCAAATGTGCAAGGAGATCATCTTGAGAGCCAAAGGCATGAAGAAACATCTCAAGTGCAATGTGAATCTAACATAGTTTATTCAAATAGACAATGCGTGTGGTGTGATTGTCATGCATATTGTAATGGTGTGGGAGGAGTGTTGGTCCACAAACTTTTCTTAGGCACCAAGAAATAAAGGCTAAATATGATGCACTAAGTATGCAAATTGGTCTTACTAGTTCTCATGAAGCCAATACCATGGAGTCTAATGAAAGGTAAGATGAATAAATCAATGATCAAACTATCAATACTTGTGTAAGTCCCCCCTTAGGTCATGACCATAACTCAACTAGTTCTTCTATTGACCATGCCAAGTCTCCTCAAATAGATCCTTATATAGATGATCACATATCTAAAAGTGAGTCATCATTACATCAACAACCATTTACAAAATAATTGAGCTTCAAGCTCTTTGGGACGAGAACCAAATATCAATTACTGCACAAGAGAAGATGCTTCAACTATTATTCGGAGACATGGGTAATCCAAGGGTTAGAAATCGAAGAGTTAAAGAGTGCAAGCCAAGTTTAAGTAAGCTATTAGTGTAATTACATGATACATGGGATGGAGACCTTGATGGAGTTAGAGTCCCTACATCTTGGGAGCAACTAGAGTCTATGTATCATGGTCTTGGCATGGTCCACCAACCTAAATGCTATAGGTATTGCATGGGAAGTAAGAACAATGATCATGAAATTGTAGTCATTTGTACTTGTAAATAAAATATGCAAATTTTTTTACTAAAGCATGATTCTATTGAATGTTGTGACAAATGTAAAAATGCAATAAACCAAGGAAAGAAATGTTAGCTATTGATTATTTTCCTATCAGGAAACAATTGGAGTTTTTAGTGCGATCCAAGTCACTTTGTCATGATTTCCTAAGCATATGGCATCATAGAGCAAGATAGCTAGGGAAAGATATCCATATGCAACCAAAATTCATAAATGAGTTTTGGGATGGAATGAAGTGTTGCAAGTGTCAAGTTTTTTGGAATCTTGATGCTGTGTGAGATGGTTACAAAATAGGAGAAAAGTCTATTGTATACCTCCTTGGTTAGAAAAACATGATTTTGTGTTGGCATGACGATGAAATGGATGGAGACTACATTTGTGCAATTATAAGAGAGGCAAATTATGAAGATAAAAATGCAAATTATCATGGTTGAAGTGTGATTGTAGTAGATAAACATGGAGGATTGATATTGATAAAGATATATGGAGGGATTGGAACCTACGAAGCATGGCAATGTCAAACTTTGATGTTACAAAGAGAAGGAGAGTAACATCATCAATTGGAGATTCTATAAATGTTCAAGTAGTGTGGAGATCACATGAAGCATCTTGACTACTTTAGAGAGTGTGTGCATGTTGCATTCTTGGACATCCAGATGGGTGTTGATAGCATTCGTCAGTGGACATAATTTTTTTATCACCACTCTATTGTGCATATCATTATGGTTAATCTATGGGTGTTTGTACATCAACATAGTATTTCATAGATATAACTCATGTTGTATCTCATATGTAGGTTGTGGATGAGAGAGAGAGAGAGAGAGAGAGAGAGAGAGAGAGAGAGAGAGAGATTTTGGTGTATCCTTTTATAAAGAATGAAATGATTTTTTATTGGTTGAATATTGACATAATTTTTTTTTCAATTTAATTTTAGCTTGTCTCATGGCCTCCCCAAGTTAGCAAACTCTAGATTCAATGATGCATATAGTCATCACTTTGCAAAAAACAATTGAGGAACTAAAATCAAAGAATGATAGTTCTGAGCAAAGGATGAGCATGGGTAAATCGATTTCAATACAAAGTAAAAGAGTCTAAGTACCACCTCAAAAGCAAATCAATAATATACAAATAGGGGATCTATCTTTGATGAAGACTCCTACATATGACCAAAATTTCAAACCACCTAAAAGATTAGTACAAAAGACAAATATGAATTTGGGAAACCATTTTTATTGAAGTACTATAGAGATACACAAAATGTTAGATATTGTGCCAATCACAAAAAAGTGTACGATTGGGTCAAGAGCCATGAGTTTGGTAATGAGAAATAAATAATTCTAGAGATCATAGATCAAAATTTACCCCTTGAGTTTCTTGGTGCTACTTACCTTTGGAAGAAGGAGGATGTATATATATATTGTCTTTTTGTTGCTCAAAATCTCATAAAGCAACTCGAGAGGAAAAGATCATCTTCTATGGATATATCTTTGATAAGTTATTTACTTATCAAAATTTTCTCTGTATAGATTATATATAAATGGAATTAATACTAATGGACACAATCATATTTTTCTTATAGGAGAATCATAGCTTTACGTAGGAAGATATGCAAGGCAAATCGGTAAGATTTATACTTTTTCATCTCAAGTGTTATCTTTTTTATTTAATAATTTTTATTGTTTTTTATCATAATCATTTCTAAGTTTCTTATATATATTTACCTTTTATTATGTATATTTTTTCTCAAACTTCAGGATACAAATGGCGAATTATATTATCCATAGCTTATGATGGAAGATTAATGTATGATTTCAGAGAATAGCACAGGGGATGTATGAATACCATTTACTTATTAATAAAGTTTGATATTTGAACTTCTAAGTTTTGGATATTGACTTCAATTTTCTAACTTGTATTAGTTGGAATCACAAAATGATAGCCCACCCCATGTTTAGTTTTCTACTTCCAATAAACATCACAAAGAGATAATGAAATGGTTAGCATAATTTGATTTATAGTATGTTTCCATTTGATTTTCTCTAATACTTAACCTATGTTTCAAGAATATTTGAAGTCTAATCATATTTTTATGGAACTTCTACAAGGAATCCCAAGTGTACGAGGATTTTGTTTATGCAATATTCTTGACTTTATGTACTTACATACAAAAATATATTTTATTTTTGAATTTTTATTTTCTTGTATTGTAGGGTTCATGTAGTAGTGAATGCTCTATTCGTCGAGATACATTAAAAAATCCTTCGGTTGAAATTGCATGAAAAAGTGTTTGTGTATGAAATGTATGCTTTGTGTATGAAATGTATGCTTAGCCATCTCTCAATCATTTGTTTTAATCGATGCAATTAATAAATATTATATAATTACAAACTTATTATGATAAGATGAAGAAGAAAATGAAGCAAAGCAAGCAACGCCAAAAGGATAGTAAGGGGAAAAAGAAGAAATAATCTAAGGTACTTCTTTGCATTTTTTTAACTAAATGTGATATAATTGTATTTTGTTAACTTTAATTTCTTATCTTCAATATGGGCTCTCAAAAAACCATAACGATCCATTAAAAACATTAGATTCTCCTAATGTAAAATTATATTCGATAACTCAATGTTATTATATGTTAAAATTATGAAGTAGCTAATTAAGTTATGATGTAGTTTTATATTGTCTTCTTTTAATGAAGGTTGTTAATACCTTCAAAGAGGAAGACAAAGAAACAATCTATGTATAGTCTTATCAAGAGGGACCCTAGTTTTTAGGAGGATACAATGAATAAACATTGCCATCAATGAGAAAGTCTATTGTGGATTAGTTACTTTATAGAGAGAAATTTATTGTCACCAAGATTGATCTCTTTATTAATGAAGACAATATCTTTTAATTCTTTCAATTATTTTGATTTGAACTTTTTACTGTATAGAAATATTGTTTATTATATGCATGATTGCAACTAGTTTTTTTATATAGAAAAAAATTACTATATCACTCATTCTAACTAGTTTACTTATATAGTAAATTTTTACTATATCAACAACTAGGAAATGTTAAAATTCCTATATAGGAATATTTTACTATATCACTAACTTGTAAAATGTTCCACTTTTACTAGTTGAGACTTTTTCTAGATACTTTGATAAGTATCTAGAAAATTTCCCCTTTTTTTGCTACATGGGAAGGTGTCTAAAGTTCTTTGTGTGGGTATCGGATCAAGAATGTCATGCCACACAATACATATCCAAAGAAGCCATTCCCTTTGCGATGGATGTGATTAGCTTTTGTGCACTAGCTTCTCCCCTATTAGGTTTCCAAAAACCTAATGTGAAGATTCACCAAAACCTACCCATTGAATTTGATGCCATCACAATTGCTATTGCTACCTACATGAGAAGAAGAAGAAGAAGAGTCACTAGATATCTACCTGGTCTTGGGAAGAGCTCGGTTCTTTTCCATCACTGGATAGTGCAAGGAAGAGGTCTCTAAGGTGTGGAGTAGGGATGAATTTCTAAGGAGCAATAAGTAGATTATGGTTGTAGACATGAACGAGAGGGAGGAACTAAGCCACATAAGCAAGGGATTGACAAGAAGAAGAGGAGAAGCAACGACATGAGGCTGCTCTTTTGACCCAGTTTGGACTAGCATTGTAGCCTCAATATCAATTCACACCACCAGCATATTCCACATCCCCAATCGGGTGGAACAACACATCAGGAGCTTACCACGAGTTGGTTGACATGTTGTGTAGGGAGACTGCCCCACTAAGCTATTAATATGCTTCGAGTTGGCTTTAAGAAGACCACCAAGTCCATCCTAGGGATTGGCTCAATTGTCAATTGCCTCACCCGCATGGCATCCTAAAATCTATCGCATTAAAAAAAAAGGAAGGATGGTCACCAAGTCCATCTCACACGCACTCATACTTCTTTGTCATATATGTTTCATTCTAGATGTGGACCCCAATAGTCATGCTCCACAAAGAACTTATAACACTGACCATGGTTGGCCATGCTGCTATCTAGCCTTGTGTCATCGTGTCGTTGGTGTAGATAGTTTGCAAATGATATACTACACTCCCTTATGGGAATTAAAGCAATTAAAACAAAAGCAAGTATCTCTCCTCCTATGAAGCAATCATCACCTCTCCTTGGGATTTATTTTATTTTATTGGTTTTATTTTTTAAAACAAGAACAACAAAGGTGTTTCATTTAAAAAAATGAGAAAAAAGATAAAGATAAAGATCCATTAAGCTACACGTGTAAAATCTAAAGTGTGGGAAGCCTTGGCTCATCATGAGTTTGACATTGATATCGCATTTTAAGGGGATTGGAACAAAAATGAGGCTAACTTGGCCAATGCTACTTTTTCCACTTTCCTTGCTAGGCTAAAAGAATACCAAAAAAACCCATATTTTTGGCTCTAATTACTTTCCATACTATCTCATGTATAAACCCATGGAGTGTTAGCCTATTCCTCACCCCCTAGATATTTTGTAGGGTTAGAATTCACAGGGTATTGAAGGAAAAAGGTTTTTATTTTCTTCTCTCTTGCAGATAGCTAAAAATACATAACATCATTGCTTCATTATGTCCAAATGAGGGATCATAGTGTGCCATGCACTACTAGCTAGACATCCATCCCATAGGAGGCATCTCATTGTTTCCTCCTCTCCGTAGACACATTGTCAATCTGTGATCCCCTTCACTTTTAAAGTTCTTGCTTTGGGCAAAGCTCCAATCATAGTTCCCCATGCAAATACTCTATCCTTCAAGGGCAACTTGAGAGACCATAGTTGGTGGTCTAGCAATTCTCTAATGTCCTACTTGACAAATTTACTTACTGCCAAATGCTATTTACCTTTGCTACTTTGGCTCATTTTGTTGCAACAACCTTCTATTTTTTGAAGTGGATAGCATGTCTACTATTGCATTTCCTCCAAGCTTTAGAAGTCCACTTTTGAGGGAGTAGACTTCTTAGTCTTTCCCAAAACTAGTCTATTCATGTTGCTAGTGAGGTTGCTTGCAATGAATTTCCATACTATTCTAAAGGCTTTAGAAATGTTACATGGGCTATGGTCTAGATAGCAATTGATTATTGCAAATGAGATTTTACTAGGCAGTTCACTTGCGCAGATTGTTCTCAATGGTTTTTCTAATTGTTATTAGAGTTTTGCATCTACTCTTCATTTGATGATACACGGAAATCCGAACGCTTGGTCATTCGATGAGCTGGTTCTACTTTGCTACAAGAAGAATAATCTAAGCAAAATAGGTCCCTTATGCGTATTGTAGACCAAGCTTTTGTGGCTAGTTAGAAAGATAGATGAAAAGCTTTTTATTTTGTTAGTTAGTAGAAATCTACAAATGCTACTTAGAGAAAGAAGATTGACAAGGATAAGAATAAAGACGAGAGTCAGATATTTTGTAGGTATTGTAAGGTAAAATATCATATCATAAGGGACTATCCTAAATTGGATGTGAAGGAGGCTAAGAAGAAAGAGGCTAGTATGGCTATTGTAGATGCTTGTCCTTTTACATCAAAATCTACAAATATTGTATAGGATACATAATGGGCATTTAGTACATAATGCAATTATGATCTCTCTTTACATGATTTTTGCATGTCTATTGTGGATTCAAATGTATGGTACATTAACAATGGTTCCGAAAAGCATATTACCTCTTGACACAGTCTATTTACCTCTCTTCAGCTTTCCCTTAAGGGTAATATTATGGTGTGTGCCAATAATTGCTCTTATCTTGTCAAAGGAGTTAGAAATATTGTGTTGATTACTATTAATGGCAATACCTTCACACTTATGGATGCTTTGTATGTACCAAAGATAAAAAAGAATTCACTATAAATTTCTACACTTGCAAGATTGGCTTGATTATAAAGTTTACTGATGACTACTATTAATGGCAATACTTTCACACTTATGGATGCTTTGAATGTACCATAGATAAAAAAGAATTCACTATCAATTTCTGCACTTGCAAGATCGTCTTGGTTATAAAGTTTACTGATGACATATGTACAATTCATGACCTCTCTTGTGGTGATACGATTATTACATCTGGTTCACTATGTTATGGGCTATATAAGCTTAATAACTATAGGGAATGTGTGGAGACATGGCATGTGTTGCTACAAATCCACAAGCAGTTTTAGATGCAAAACTTTGGTATACACATTTTAGTTGTATGCATTTTTCTAGTTTGTTACATTTATGGAAATATAATATGGTGTCCTTATTGGCTAATCTTGAGGCATTTCAAAAACACATTTGTAAAGACCGCATATTAGAAAAAATGCAATGTGCTTCATTTCCAAAAGATGATTTAGTGTGAGAGCCATTCACAATTGCAGTTTGTACATAGTGACATTTGTGGTCTTATGCAAACATCATCTTTTTCCAATTGCTTGCACTTCACGAGTTCCATTGTTGACTACTCTCTAGGCATGCATGGGTATATGGTTTGAAAGCTCAAACATAAGTATTTTTGTGCTTCATGCAATTTGTGAGCATAGCTTAAAAAATTTCATGATGTAAAGTAGGTACTCTTTGCTTTGATTGGGAGGGATATATGTCTAAGGAATTTAAATCATATCTAGATAAACGTGGGATAAAAAAACTAGTGTATAGTACCACATACACCACAAAAAATGGTTTAGATGAGAGAAACGAATAGATTACTTGTGGAGATGGCACGATGCACAATTTAGACTCAAGCTTTGCCACATAGTTTCTAGCTTGAAGTTGTTTTATGTGTAGCCTATGTACTTGACACATGTCCTACTAAAACTTTGTATTTTCTCACTCCGTATGAGGCTTGGCATGGTAAAAATCCATATGTTGCTGACTTGCATTTTGATTGCTTGGATTATGCTTTGATACTAGTGTAACAATGCACAAAGTTTGATGACAAGACTATACTAAATATTTTTATTGGGTAGACTAATGAAAGCATATGTTATGCGTTATGCCATCCACAAAGTAAGTGTATATTGGTCAATCGTGATGTTATCTTTGCAGAAGATGTTGTTTAGCCATAACTTTCATGTACAAAAGAGACAAATGTATGCTTATAGGATATATATGACATGTTTTTTACTCTTTTCAATTGTGTATAGTCACATATAGTGCCAAATGAGGCAAACTTTTAGCCTATGGAGGTTTCTTATGTAGAAAAGATCATCCTATTTCTGATGCAAATGCGAATGATGCACTTCTTGATGAGAGAGTAGAGATTGAGTAGTCTAGGACTATGCTAAAATGGTTGCTGCAAACATTGCATGATAATAAGTTGGATGCACTACTGGCTAGTTGTACAACTTTCGTAGTGCCTCTTATGCATTAGATTATTATGCATTGGTTGTTTCTAGTTTTTGTGATGAGGATGAACCTGTGACTTTTGAAGATGCATAACATTGGCTTTGAGATTTATGCATTAGATTTTTATGCATTGGTTGTGACTTCTAAAGTGGTACAAAATTTGGAAAATTGGATGGTTATTAGGCACTTTATGATGCTATTATTAAAAATGGTACTCGGTTCTTATAAGATTTTCCTATCGACAAGAAGGCCATTGGCACCAAGTGGATTTACAAGTTAAAGCACAAGTTAGATGGTAATGTTGATTAGTAACAAAGTAGAGTTGTGGCAAAGGGTTATGGTCAGCAAAAGGGCATAGATTTTGACAAGATCTTTGCTTTCACTTTCTGTACGACAATAATTTGTAGCATTTTCACATTAGCAACTCAAAGTGGTTGAAATGTATATCAATTGGATATCAAATTTGCATTTTTGAATTGTCATTTACACGAGGAAGTGTATGTTTTTCAACCTCACGGTTTTGTGTAGGAGGGACAAGAAAACAAAGTGTATAATTGAAGAAGGCTTTGTATGGTTTGAAGCAAGCACCTAGGGCTCGGTATGAGAAGATACTTTCATACTTGACTGGATGTGCTTTACAAAGCTATCCAACCAACTCAAAAAACCTTATATGTCAAATATGAGTGTGGCGTGCCTCTGATCATTGTAGTTTATCTTGATGATATGTTGTTCACTAGGTCTAATGAGACACATATTGCTAAGTTTAAGGTTGAGATGAATGGAACTTTTGATATGTTGGATTTGGGTCTATTTGATCATTATTTAGGCATTCAAATTATGTGATGGAGGTATTGCTTTTGTGTCAACCAAAGTATGCTGAGACATTATTGCAAAGATTTGGTTTCGAACATTGCAAGCCTATTGTTACTTCTATGGAGACAAGTTTGAAGTTGAGCCTTCATGATGCTAGAGATAGCTTTGATGTCTTCCTCTATCAGCAAGCTATTGGATGCTTGATTTATATTTGCATTATGATTCTTGGCATTCAATTTGCAGTCTCGTAGATGAGTAGGTTTGTGCATAGCCCATGCACTAAGAATTAGTAGGCAATGAAATGGATCTTTCACTACTTGAGTGCTACTCGACACCTTGGGCTATTTTATCCCAAGGAGGGATCATTACCACCAAATTTTCATGCTTTTTTATTCTACGTGTACATGCTTTTCCAAATTTTGACTAGGTTGCCGATCCAAGTAACTCGAAAAGTGCTTACTAGAGCATCAAATAACCATACATAACACTCAATGACCACCAATGTCAAGATTCAAAGCTCCAATATCAACTGAAAATCAATCTAGAAGCATACCCAAGCATATAATCTGTAAGCACCCAGGAGCAATAGACATATGCTTTCACTAATAAAATAGCATTCAACCTTATTATAGCAATAAAAAAACATTGTGAAACTTAGCAAAAGAGTGCTCAAATCGCTCCCAAAGCATTCCAATACATTGGCATAACATGTCCAGATGATTCAGTATCAAATAGATATTCTGGGAAAGCATAAGTGACCTCCACATAATGAATGAAGTGCTATCCTGAATTGTATGACAACAAACTGTCACAAACTATGAATCAATGTGGCTAATCCCAAGAGCTCCAACTGATGTCCAATGCCAAATACAAGTGCCAAGAGGTATTTCCAATGATCACCAAGGATGCCAAGAGTGCCAGGAGGCTATTAGAGGCTAGAGGAGTGACTAGGTTGAGCATGAGTGATTAAGCTAGGAACATGCATAAATCACACTGCCTCTTCTAGAGGTGCTACATGGTGGGTTGAGGCAAATGGGGACCAAGGCAAGCTCTAGGGGTTGCCAAGGAAGGCCTAGAAGAGGTCAAATAAGCTTTCATGAACTTGGAAAGAGAGAGGCATCAATACGTACCACATCAAGTTGAAGCCATGGCTACCATTGAAACTATGAGTTGAAGCTTTTCTCCACAAGCTTAAGCAATGGTGGGTTGAGCTTCTCAATGCTGCCAGTGCAATGGCTCTGATACTAGTTGAAGGGAGTGAGACCTAAAGTGGAAGCATGGAGCGGAAGCAAGAGCAAGAGAGAGAAATACACAAGATATGGGAACTCCAATAGTCACAATGTGTGACCAGCCTTTCCTTTATTCAAATGTCACTGGAAGAATAAATAATGAAGTGATAGTGATGGGTGCTCGACACCTACAATATATAGGTGTGTGGGTATGCCGATGCTGTGAATGTAACTAATATACATGATGGCTAGGCACAAGCACCTTTATCCTCAACATTGAGCTTACGTTACATTGCTCAGTCCATTGTGCCTTTAGTTGGTCTCTTCTATTACATTTAGCTTCCGTTACATTGCTCAATCTATTGTGCCTTTCATTAGGAGAGTTTTGAGGTCTCGAAAATGCCCTGTAAGCAATCCTAGAGAGAGAAAATATTTTAAGAAATAAAATTATTTTTTAATTTTTAAAAACTTTTATATTTTGGTAAGTAAATATATAAAAATTTGTTAATAAGTCATTGTCGTGATATTCTCGTGGTCAACCTAAAAATCTAGGCCGCCATAAAGGTGACAAAGATTGTCATAATGAAGATCTTACTTATCCTCATTAAAGTGAAAACTAATATTCAATTTGAATTTTTTTTTACCTTTGATTACTTCCCTCCATTCTCACTCTCTTCTTTCTTTCCCATCCTTACTATTTTTTTCTTCATTTTCCTTCTTGTTTCTAATTCACATACTTTTTTAATCCAATCTTCTAATCACATCCTTAGCTATGGATCAATCATCCAATGATCTCTGTAGCTCTAGTAAAAGGCATCTCTATCATCTTCATATTGAGTTGGATAGTGAGTATGAACCAATAAGGAAGAGAACAAAACCCATTACTATTACAGAGTCTACAAAACATATACTTAGGTTTGAAGGAAAGAAGAATCTTGATCTTTGGTTAGATGGCAAGCTATATCCAAAAGATCCTAGCAAAAATAGCACTCCGCCTTTCTATAATAGCTCTTCTTTGTTGAGGTTCATTGGTGATGGTTATAATGGGTTTCTAGGCTATACACTTAACTTGGTTGCAAAAAAGGATGTCCTAAAATTGGAGAATCATCTTTTATCAAAACATAACAAGGAGTTACTGTAGAAGCTAGAAGGCTATCAACAAAGGATTCATTTGTTGGAGAAACACACCAAATCTTATCAATGAAAGCAAACTATTTTAGAACATCGAAATTGACAAAATGCTCTTAGAAATATTGAGAGTCTCAAACGAGGAGGAGGTGGTTGTAGTAAAAGAATCTAAGCAACAAGGTATATTTTTTTTCACTTTAAAAATATGAAATATGACTTTGTTTATAATTAATTGTATTGATTTATGATGTTGATTTTGTTTAGGTCTCTTCTTCAATCGAATGCAAGTGAAAGAGATTCTTTGAAGACATCTCAGTTTTATTATCATCTTCTTCCTTCAGTAATTTCAAAAGATATTTTGGAGAAGAAGAAATTTAAAAAGGCAAAGAAACAATGCTTAGAGTAATTTATAAAGGATCTCTCTTTGGATACTGAGTTAGTGGAGAAGACACTAGATACTATTGGTATCGATTGAGATGCTTATATACAACTTTTCCAACTTTTACAGTCAAATATGAAGCAAGGATAAGTACGTAATTGCATACTTCCAAGGCCATCTGTGATTAGAACTATTAGACAGAGAGTGAATAACAAGGTAGTGGAGATTCTAGGTGAGCCTTTTCATATCAAGGCTAGCTTTAAGGGCAAGAAAAAGGAAGTTGTATTCAATGAATTTAACAATATTTTCCTTGACTTGCCCACCCTACAATACTTAATGATTAGATTCTATGACTTGTCACTAGAAGAGGCACAAAGAGTGGCTAGATTTGTGGTTAAACTTGATGAAAGTGAGATTCTAAAATGTACAAAACTAGAGAGGGTCTGTATTACCTTGATGAATAGAGAACTTTCATCATATCATTACAATCACTCAATGTCATTTAGTGTTCAATCAAAACACAACATCTGGTGGCTAGGAACATTCGAAGTAGATATAGATGATTTTGATATATTGTATTGGGTTTTTCATCGAACACCAATACCTGATGTTATTAAGAGACAACAAGCAGGAGAAGAGCTATTTGTTGAAGGATTTGGGAACTATAAGATTGAGTAGCACATAGCTAGTGACTTAAAGACACTTAAATGTATGTACAATGTATCAAAGGGAGCCAACTCTAGATCTCCTTGCCTATATTGCATGTCCCCAACCATAGAGTTGAACTCAAGAAATTGGAATAGAGCTCCCTCTAGGCACAACAAGGATCCACAATTTAAGCCAGTCCTAGATATTCCTTTAATAAATGCCCATATCTGTACACTTCATGCACTTTGTAGGATAATTGAAAAGCTTGTTCATCTTTATATAGGATTTGCATGGAAGCTGAAGCCATTATCAACTAGAAAAGATAGTATAACAAAGATTGAAAAAGTTTTATATGCAATTGGTTTGCATGGTGGTAATGTTGTTATTGAACCAGATCTTCAAAAGTCTAAGGATTGCAATTGTGTCTCCAAAAAGCCATCTATTGGTGGAGTGAAGGTTAGAAGGGTCCTAGACTTTCATGGGAGACTTGGTAAGATCAACTCTAGGAATGGTGGCTCAACTATTAGATACAATCAATGGAAGTGCCTACATAATGCAGTTATTTAAGGATATGGATCTCTATCTATTTGGTCAACCCAAGGTATGGAAAAATCACATTATCAAGCAAGAACGAAATACTTTAGACACACAAGACATAGAGGTGGAAGATACAAAGCAAATAGTTTATTAGAGGTCTTTCAGTGATTCTACAGACAAATTTGGCACAAATTCAAGCTCAAAGACACAATTGCATCATGTAATACATCATCTTTGGCAAGGACTATATCCACTATTACCTAAATAAGAAAAGAGGGATATTTAAACTCTTGTGCAAAGCAAAGATAAGGGAATCTTTTGTTTCATCCCACTCAATGCTACATTTCAGAAACTCTTGTTTCCTATAGCTTGGAAGGAGCTTCAAATTCTTGGCATCTCCTACATGAGAGAGCAATTAAGAGCCAAGAACTCCAAAGTATCTTGCCCTAGATCCACTGTATCCAGGCATCAAGCCAAAAACTCTTACAGCTTCTTCTTTCTCCACCAAAATTATCTTGTCTGAACCTCGATTAAAAGCTTGGGATCCAATCACCTTTGAGATAGCTTTCAAAGCCATTATTGGTAAGCTTGGAGAGCTTGACAACCTACTATGATGAATTGCAACTGTTTGATTATTGAAGCTTCCAATATAATGACCAAGACCTTGACTTTTGCCAAGCTTCAATGGTCTTGAGCCCTTGGCTTTTCCAAGAAAGTTGTTTGCATCTTCAATTTCTATTTGCACAATAAATCACAATAGTATAAGATATCAGTAGATAAATATCCAAAAATATTTGTCTATAATGCATAACATACTCTAATATAAATCACAATGGATATCTTAGAATTATCTTTCATACCTTGGGGTTTTCATCTTCTTCAAGAAGACTATCATCATATAGATTTATTGAACTTTTTGGTTTCTTCTCTAATGGAGACTTCAGTTTCTCTTCATACCCCATGTTATCAATGCCAAGTCTCTGTTGAATTTGTAAGTACTCTTCCTATATATGTATCCCCTCCTTTTCATATTCCATGATCTGATTAATACAAGAATGCAAGGCTACAGAACTGTCTTGAAAATTCTCTCCCTCAATATCAAGAGTTGCTAGCAATTCCTCTTCATAACCTATAAAATTCTTATCATTTTGACCCCATGCAGCAAGGATTGCCAAGCAATAATTTTCTCTAAGATAAAAAAGGTGTTGAATATCATTTGGTAATACATATCTCTTTTTGTTGATGAGATAACTAGGAAATGTTGGTACACATTCAAGAGGACATTTTTCAATCTCTGCACTCAACTCTATCTCCTTTTCTTCCACTTTTGTAATGTTCTCACTTTTAAATAAAGAAATATCAAATCCCTGCACTAATTGGTTCTCAATATCCTCCTGAAAAATTTCACCATTCTCTTCAACTTCTTTGTCTTTGCATGCAATATCCTCCATCTTCTTCTCTTGTATTGTATCTGAAGAACAACTACCTATATATTGAAGATATACAAGAAATCCAACATCCTTCTGTACAAGAAGACGTTGTTGCTGATTCTGATGAGATGAAAAGGGCAATCTGCTTTCCACTTCTTGAATTCTTCATCAATAAGGCTAAACCTTCTTTGCAAAGTTGTTCTAGCAACATCGAATGCTTCCATTATATCACTATAATAGACAAATCTCTCAATCTCTAGGCCTTCCACATGTCTATCATAAAACTCCCTGAAATCCTTCAGTTTATCTTCGAGGTCCTTCAAAAGCTCTTGCAAATCAAAGGGAACATTAAGCATATCTCTAATGTAAATAAATCTAGATGAATTTCCAGTTGCATGAAGAAAATCAAATAGCTTTTCATCACAGGTATCCTCCAAATCCTCCTCCTCCATTCCCTCTAAAGACAACTTCCTTTTAGTCATCGTGATTACTCACAAAAGAAAAACTAAAAAACAAAAATAAAAATAAGGGGCATAATATAAATCCACATTTTCTCATATCCAGTAGACTAAAGAAAGATTACTAAAAAATTTTAGGAGATACAAGATGAATGAAATGAATTTAAACTTTATGGAGCAGAGAAAGACTTTGTTTAATATTTACGACTCATGAAACACGATAACGATGATTCAAACCGCCTCGCAATTCACAAAATCATGTTTCACAACGTCACTTATAAAAAAAACTTGACGAATTCGTATTTTATACATCCGAAAAAATTGAACAAAACAATGTGTCAAAAACATCAAAATCCCATCATTTAACATGTGTACCAGACCAATGTTGATAGAAAAACAAAGTAAAACCATTACATAATTTCTAAATCCCTAATGTATCTTTCTCCTCTTAAACCAACTAACATCTTCAATGTCTCGAAATTCAGGATTGCAAAGAAAAATATTAAGAAAAGTGTGATACTTGATATTTGCAGGCCTTACTCCTAAGAATAAATGGTTTCTTGTAAGAATATGCTTGGTTTGGCTTGTGATGCTTACAAAATAAATAGATGGTCGAAGACAAGACAAGATGCGTGAAAGAAATAGTAACCAAAATCCGAACCTGAGTGTTCATATATATATATGCCAACGGTCAATGCACGTTTGATAAAAAAACATGCTGCACTAATTTGGAGGAGATGCACTTAAAATGAAAATAAAAATGAAAAAAACTTAAAAATCAAAGCTATAAAAGCGCTATCATGCCGAAAATGTAAGTGACATGTGGCACAACTTCCCAAGCAAAAATGGTCTACAGTCGCATGTGTGAAATTAACTACGCATTACAATAGCCACATGTGTAAACCAATATCCTTATGAACCCAATTTTTGAACCGCAAAATAGTTTTTTCGACAATAAAGCTCTCTCTATGCTCAACCAAGCCAACACAACACTAATTTGATCGCAATGAAAAATGATTCTTCTCCACAAGGCTACTAAAGAAGGTTTCATCGCCCAGCATATGCACCGAACCCTCGAGAATGTAAGTTTTTTGTTAAAATATGAGTAAGCTTTGAATCACTTGTCAATTCCTACCAAATCATCCCCAAAAATGTCGAATGTATGAAACATGATGGGTGCTAGGTTTCTATTGTGACGTGGGTGTAAGCTTTCTCTTGTCCATTTAAGCCATCCTCGCATTTCATATGTCATGCACATACACGTGCAGGCTATAGAACTTTGAATATGCTCTATGACCTTTAACTTCAATCATCAAGTAAATAAATAAGTTGAAGTGAAAGAATCTCTTTAAATCTTCCAAATGCATGTGTGTCTGTTGGAACAACATATATCACAAAGTCGAAATGTTTAAGGTAATTAATGTTGCCCAAAAAGTAGTCTAAGAGTTGAGTCGAACAACAAAACTTCGAATATAAATTCCTTGAAATATAAATTTTGCTACATGATAGTGAGATGGAAAATGTTGCTAGAAGGTACTAGGTGAAGGTACTAAGTAATTGGATACCACATATTGTTCTTTGAATGTTATAGCAAGAATATGCACGTATGAAACACAATGGGTGCTAGGTTTCTCTTGTCCATGTGAGGCCTCTTCGCGTTTCATACAACTAAGGCATGCCATTATTCTATTGTGGCGTATGAAATGTGATAGGTGTTATGTTCACTTTTTCGAGTGAGGCCTCCTCGTGTTTTATACGACTTGAGCCTGCATCGTTTCCCTTGTGTCATATGAAATGTGATATGGTGTTAAGTTCCCTGGTCTAAAAGGCCTCTTTGTGTTTCATATGTCTTGTGCATTGTTTTATTGAAATTGGAATTAGACTATGTGATTAGTGTTTGCTTGCTACTTAGTGATTGTAGATAAATTGATTTGAGAGATTAGGAGATCTTTCCTAATTTGTTTGTATTATTTGTTTTTTTGGATGTTTCAGATGGCTAGAACTAAGACCACTGCAAAGAAGCAGAAAGTTGATCCTAGAGGTCTTGCTTCAAAGATATATTAGTCCTCCAAGGCTTCCAAACTTACAAGGAAATCAAAGCCAAGAAGAAGGTTCTCACAGCATGTGAGGCGCCTTAAGGAGATTAAAAGTGCAATGAAGGCTCTGAATAATGCAATTCCAAAGTTGTCTTTTCAGAGGCTTGTCAAGGAAACCTATGACAAGCATAGTCTACATAGTTTTAGATGGACTAGGGCAGGTCTCAACTATATTCAGGAGGCTATAGAGGATTTTTTTATTGAGTTTTTTCAAGATTGTTATATTTGTGCTGCTCATGCACATATGCTTACACTTATGGATAAAGACATGATAATTCTCAGAAGATTGAGATACAGGTTTTCAAAGGTCCTTGAGCCAGTATCTCTTTTTTATGTGAAGGCTTTCAAAAATTTAAATGTGTCTCCATATAGAAAGAAGAAAAATGATCATGGCCTGAAGGTTAAAGATGTTACGCATGTAAGAAACACAATACAACATGAGAAAGAGAAAAAGGCCACAGTAGAGCAGCAAGATAAATGGAGGGAGTATAAAAAAAAGAAGGAAGAAGAAAAGGAAGCAGAAAAACTCCCATCTTCTGAAGAGGAGTTATCTACCCTTCTTGAAAGAGCTGCTAACCCTAAGGGCTTCAATGTTTGTTGCTTTTTACATGGTGATATTAACAAAATATCTGATGATATGGTATTTTTGGACTCTGATTGTGTTCAAAATTTCAAAAATAAAGTGAGAGAAGTAAATGACTCGATTCTTCTTGCTGGGATGAGGTACATTTTACTAAAATTTATTTTTACTCACCATATTTTTCTTGCAATAGACTTTCATGTTGATGCTTACTATCTCCATTCATTTTCCACGTGTGTAATGCATGAGCTTCCCTTCAATATACAACAAAAGATTGAGGTTCTTGATCCATCTATCTCATACTATATGAGGAGTGAGCTTGATGCAAGTGCTTTTGACCATTAGTTCAATTCAATTGACTTTGAATCTTTGGAGCTTCTTCTAATTCCATACAATGAAAAGCAAGTAATTTGATATTTTGTTAAATTTTATGAGATCTTGTTTTGCTAGATTATTGAAATATTTTTGTTTTCAGTTCTCATTAGAGCCTAATTGGAATAGACTATGTGGAGAGGCAATGTTTCCTCATCAAATCTATAAAAGAAAGCCATGAAAATGCCAAGTTGAAAGTTATATAATTTAGGGTCTCCTTGATATTTTGATCTTTTTGTTGCAGGTACTCTAAATATTTTGATCTTTCTTTTGTAATAACTCTGAATTTTATTGCCTTTTTGGTACAGAGTTGTAAAAAGATTGATTGAAGTGCTAGAGAAAAGGCCTCCCATGCCTTCTGACTTACTTGCAACAATGCAATATAGACAAGTTGCAGTAAGGTCTTGATTAATATGGTTGGAACATACAAAGAAAATTTATTCTAAAAACTACCATAAACAAGTTTCTTAGTTTTACTTTATATTGTTGATTGCAGCATCCTTATCAGGATGATAGTTACTATTGTGACTGGAGAGTAATTGTAAATGCCAAAAGATTGGTTCAATTTATTTACCTCAATGATGATAAACTTATAAAGGTAATGTGAAACATACTAAACTTTAAGATAGAGTTTTATTACAAAATAGTCCATTGTAAAAAATAACAATGAACTAAAATTATTTTCTTACAAATGTATGGTAATTTACAAGGGATTGCTATACAAGTGAGCACGTTTGGTATATAAGAGCAAAGCTCATGAAGTATATAATGGCCAATTGTATACAATCGACAAGAATGGACAATAATGGGGGCTTGGACATTGAAGGAGAGGAGGTGCATGTAACTATAGCAGATGAAGCTATGCCTTCAACACCCAAGACAACCAAAGCATTAAAGATACGCAGAAGAACTCCTAGAAAGGATGTCATTTCTCCTAAGAAAAGTTCTCAAAAAAAGTAGATTTGCCTCTGATTGTAAGCCCTTGTATATAAGCCATGGAGATGGCTGACAAAAATTTGTACATGTCTTTTATATTAGTAGTAAAGAGATCTTTTATTCAATATCCTTGCATTTTATTTTCTTCTCTCTCCTCATTGATATTTGTTTTTAAAAAAATGTTACAAATGCTTATTAATCAAGAAGTGAAATCAGATATACACCTAAGTGGATATAATATGAAATAAAAACTTACTCGTTTGTTATTAAGTTGGAACACAAATGAGTATGGTAGTTCAATATCTTCATTTTGTAAATCCATCCTCACTTGATGTAGCGTACATGATGATCTAACCTTTAGGATTGCAATAATGTCCTCATTGTACCAAACATCAAGATCCACTATAGGATCTTCACTAAAATTATCAAGATTTTGGTCTAAAGCAACCAGACTACCGCCAACATAATGCCATCTACTATAATAAAATCTAAGGATGAAATTTTGAGTAGCAATCATATATTTACAAGCTATAGAGTCTTGATCTATCTTACATATAATTTTTCCTTCTATCCAAGTGTCCCATCCCTCATCAACAAATTGTATAACGTGATCATATGTTAGTCTCTTCACTGAAAGCATAGCCTTTGATTTTCTTATCTCAGCATTAGAAAAGAAGTTAACAAATATATTAATAGGCATAAACAAAGTAACTTTGCTTAGCCTACTTGAGATACTAGGTTTTAATGCTCTTTGTATCTTAGAAAATATTTTACATCTATAGCCCTCACTAGTATCTGGACTTGGCAAAGGCCACTCAAAGCTTGAAAAATCTGGCAAAGGAAGGCGGGATATTGATCCCCATTGGCTACGTTGCATGGGGACAATATAAGAATGGTCATAGAAGAATATTCCATTCTCTGTAAGCTCTGTCTTCTTTCGCCCTTTGTACATCTCTTCTCCAATCAAGCCATGCATCACATTAATCACATCAACAATAGACTCGACCAATTGCCATTCCTCAAGATTAGAGGGATAGATATCTATAAGACAAATGAACAAATGTATAATGGAAAACCTTAAACCAAGTTCATGATAAGAAAGACTTTAAGAATCAAATCCTTACAATTTGGTTTATGCATTGGAAGATTTGAACTTCCAAGTTCCAAATATAGCTCTCTATGCATAAACATATGTTGCACCAAAACCTATTTTATGCTATTATTATTTACTCCAAGCTTGAAATCTCAGATTCTACCCTTCCAAGCAAAAATGAATGAGCTCTCATATCTTTTCATTTTCCCACATTTCGCCTATTGCATGGTGATCCAACTGCCTTTGCTAATGATTGTAGAAATCCATCTTCCATGTTTTTGGAATGAGTTAAACACTGATATGGATGTGATTTGGGAGCTTGGATGCCTTGTTGGAGGTCGTATTTCTATATTCATAGCACAGAGAGAGAGAGAGAGAGAGAGAGAGAGAGAGAGAGAGAGAGAGAGAAGACTAGGCTACCACAAAAAAACACGAGAGGGACAAAAGAAAGGAGGAAAAAAAAATATGTGCCAAGCTTTTTACTAATTTGAATTTAGAGTAAACCTGTCATTATCATCAATTCAGACATATCATTAAATAAAAGTGATCGGAAATGTATATCATTTATACAAAGAATGTCATAATCACGAATATAAGAGGCTAAAAATAGATATTGATAATACAAATTCATAATATTATTATGTATGTATCTTTTTGTAAAATAATTTTTTGTCTTTTTTAAAATAGAAGTTTCGTTATACGGAGGCTTTGCTTCTATTAGTCTAGAGCACTCTCTTTCTATCTCCTAAAAGACATTTTCGAGAACTCAAAACTCCCCTAATGAGCTGGTCTCTTCTGTTACCACCCAGTGAGACCCACTCTATGCATGATCGTTATACCTATGGGATGTATCTCAATCTGACACATTGATTCTTTGATAGTTCTCGATGCCAATCGCATATTCACTCACTACTAGTTGGAGCTATTACCTAGCAGTTGTAATTTATCTTATATCGGTGATTGTCCATCTTTTGCATTGATTTCTTACTCTTATACTTTACTTTTTACCATGTTGTAGTTATAGTTTATTGTACTATTTATGTAGGCAATCACCTCCATTTGACAATTCTTTGCATTGAGTTTGTGGACAGTTCATTCTTTGCTCTCAGTAGCCCTTGTTTTCAGCTTGATTTAGCAATGGTTTTGTGGTTGTTTGCAATAATTATAGTAGCTTGCTTTGATAGTTTGTGCACTTGTTTGCCTTCACTATGGCTAGTGGCTCGAGTGATAGTATTATCTTTAATATTGACAAGATGAATGGCACCAAGTACAACTACTGGAAAGCCTAAATCTGGCAAATTTTAGTGTAGAAAATGCAGGTTAGGCCTTTGAAACATAAGGGTATCAAGCCCGAACCTATTGATTCTGAGAGGAGATTGGACTGAATTAGATGAGCAACTCATGGACCTTCGCATGAAGGAGGACACTTCTATGTCAGCTCACTTAAATGAGTTTCATTCCATTATTATTCATTTGTCTTCACAAGGGATTGAATTCAAGGGCACTTTACTCCCCTTCTTCCTCTTAGTTGCACTACATGAATCATGGGATACACTTTGTTACTACGATGTATGCCAACATGCCTACTGATGGGGTACAGTTGCAAGATATAGAGGGTACATTTTGATTGAAGAGATTAACAAAAAGAATGTCGATGCTTTCCACACCTCTCATGATTTGACAATTAGAGGCAATAATGATAAGGGCGGTAATGCCCAGTGCAAGAGAGACTCTCAGTAGTCTTGCACTCAGTCGCCATGTGGAATGTCTCACAGCAATAAGTCTCATGGAGTCCTCATTGACTTGACATTACTATGGAAAATCAGGACATAATTTCCATCAAGGATTCAAATCCAAAACTCAAGACTAAGTATCAAGATTTTTCCATAAATGAGGAGCTTAACTATTACAGAACAAGACTATGTATTCCTACAAGTTAGGAACTCAAAAGGAAAATACTTTGGGAAGCTCACGATTCCCCATTTTTGGGTCATCCTGGTTATGCTAAGACTCTTAATACAGTCAGAAGAAGCTTCTACTAGGAAAGACTCAAGGGTGATGTACTCTAGTATGTCACTGAATGTCTAAACTGTCAATAAATTAAGGTCGAGCATGTCAAGTTGCCAGGAAAGCTCCAACCACTTGACATCCCTCAAATGAAATGGCAGTATATCAACATGGACTTCATAGTTGGATTACCCCCGGTACAAGGAGGATATAACTCCATAATGGTAGTCATTGATATGCTAACAAAAGTTACACACCTTATTCCTATAAAAACCAATTACAAGGCTTTCGATATCGCCAGGCTTTTCATTTGGGCAACAATGATAATCTCAGCATTGTCTCTAGCAAGTCAAGCTTTAAGATTCAAGAGATTAATATTGTGTAGACTGATTCTTATAATGGTTTCTTACTTGCAGCTTCTTTTCTTGATACTTCACAACTGAGTGATGCTTTGTCGATTGATTCAGTTTGTTACACCTAGCTACAACTGACAAAGATATAGTGCCAACAGTCGATTAGTGTAGTCTGCTATGCACTGTCTGACTTAGTAGGCCATTTTTCTTTATGTTGTATCTTATCTATACTTTTTGAACATTGTATAGTGATTGGAAGAAGAAAAAAAAATCAGAAAAAAAACGTTTTGGCCTCCATCTCTCTTCTTGTGTTCTTGAGTGAGCTTCCTCTTGTGTATATGGTGTGTGTTTGGTGCAGCAGCTCAAGCAAGTCTCCCCACCACGTGATTCTTAACATGGTATCAGAGCCGCACCACTAAGAGAGACTAATTTTAAAGGCTGAAGTGAAGGAAAAGAAGCAAGGTTCAAGCAAGCAAGCAACGGGTAAGAATCTTTCTCATTCTTCCACTCTTTCTCTTGGATAGTGCCTGTGGAGCCACTGAAAGCAGGGTAGAGTGAAAATCTCAGATTGCTGTGAGATTTGGTGTGCAATCAAAGCACTGTATATTTTGCAAAAAAGACCTTCAAGGCTTATCCGCAGTTTTTTTGGGAGTCTGAGGCCACTTTAAGCCCCATTTTAGAGCCGCAAGGTTGTGGACAACAGTTTCAAGGTACACTGTGATATCGATTGTATTGATCGAAAGTGGATGCACAAGTTATAGATTTCGAATCTATAATTTTTGAGGTGTTTGCTAAGAAGCAAACATATAAGGTTTATCTACAAACAAGTTGCAGATTACATGTACTATTGAGAAATTAGTGAAAAAGGTTGCTTGGTGTATTGCTATGCACTTGTTATGAAAGGTTACAAAAGACTAGCTTGCTGTATTGTATCCTTTTTTGTGATAATGGCAGAGAATAGTGGAAATCCCATTATTGAGAAGCTCAATAAGAACAACTACCCTTCATGAAAGTTCCATGTGATGAACTTCCTCATTGGAAAGGGCCTTTGTGAGTTTGTTTCAGGTGAAGAAAAGGAGCCAAAGCTGGGTATCCCTCCGCGACTACAGATGAATTAAAGGCATGGAAAGAGTGGAATGCAAAAGACAAAAAGGTGATGTACTAGCTATCTACAATCATTGATAATACGATGTTGGGACATATCAGGAATGTAGAAACTTCACATGCAGCTTGGACAATTTTTGAGAACGTGTTTTTAGTAAATACAAAGGCACGAAAGATTCAACTCAAGCAAGAGTTGAATACCTTGAAGAAAGGGAAAATATCTATCAATGTGTATGTTTTGAAGGTGAGGAGTATTGAAGATGCTTTAGCAACGATTGATGCAATGCCTGATGATGATGATTTGGTTTCATCCACTTTGAGTGGCCTTAATAACGAGAAGACATGGAAATCATTTGTTACTTCAGTATATGTATAGAAGCCATTTCTAGATTTTGATGAGATAGTGTCTCTCATGATTACCGAAGAGATCAATATGTAGGGTGACTCGTTTGAAAGAAATGGTAAACATGTCCAAGCATTTTACTCAAGTTCAGAAAGGGGACATGGTAGATCCTCTTCAAGAGGCCATGGTATGGGACACGTTGGCGATAACCAGTAAAATAGGTTCAATCAGCAATTTGGTGAAATGCAGGTTTCAAGAGGCCGAGGAAACTTTAGAGGCATGGGGAGCTCTAGAGGAAGAGGTGGATGGCAAAACAGAGGTTCTGGAAATTTTGCTATTGTTTGCCACTATTGTAAACATTATGCAACAAAATCCAAAAAGATACTTTCATCAATAATCTACTAATTTAGGTAGACTGTTACTTATACTTATGTACTGAACTTAGTACATTATCATACCCTAAGCAACCCTTGTAATGTTTGAACGTTGGAAATATTGTCTCCCATGCCTAACATTTTCAACCTATTTGTGAAATGATAAGGTTTGGAGAGTTTATGAACCTTACTAGATTTGCACACAAACAGTCTCTAACTCCCTAACAGAGACCAAAATACATCCAAAATATGAATTCAACCACACAAGTTTAGACGAGGACCAAAGGTCTGAAACACTCCTTTGAGCACTCCAAGCTTACAAAGATGGCTTGTCATCGTATAAGAGAGATCTCCATAGGTATTCTCCATAGCAAGGCTTCTTTGTAGACTCTGTGTTTGCAACTCAAAGTTCCTCACTTGAATGGCACTCTGATAACATGAAAAAAATGGGGAGAGAGAAAGGAAGCTTGCTCTCTTACAAGATACACAACACAAAGAGAATGAATACAAGATAGGAAGCTAAAAAGCCTAGTCTTTCTTCTTCTTCTTCTTCTTCTTCTTCTTCTTCTTCTTCTTCTTCTTCTTCTTCTCCACTATAACAGTCTACCAAGAAAAAGAGAGATTAAAAACATACATAATATACAAGTAGTCCATAGTGTGAACACATTAACTAGAAAGATGACTAGATAGATATCCCATAAATCGGGTAGGTAGACTAACTAATCTTTAATTGTAAAGTATCACTGGAATGATATGCCAATGCAGGTACCAACCATGCCAGTGATGTGAATACAAAAATGATAATCCAAGTATAAAAGTATCAACTCATGTTGACCTTGATATCTCAACAATTTAGCTCTCTCATTCTCATGAGGCTATCCACAAATTTGCACCTCCTTGAATAAATGTGAGAATTCTCCCTTTGATGAGGTGTTCAAGTGGAAATTTCTAAGTCAAAGTGATATGGAATCTAAAGTTCTTAAAGCAATGTATTTACACCCATGCATGCTTTACGTTGACTCAAATTAAAAGAACTACAAGGGATAGCTCACAATCAATATTTTGATTAAGGAGCTAAATCTTGGCTAAATAAAATGTGGTAAATTATTGGCCCTCCAAGAAGTTTACAATTGAAAAATTTAAACTCTTACAGACCTCTTTCTTTGTGCAAAGAATAAATCTTGTCCTATAGAAGAGAGATCTTAACTGTAGTTTAGGGCTCGAAAGAAATAAGGTCCAAAAATACAAAATAGAATGACTAATACAATGTTTTGAGGAAATATAAACTACTAATCTATTAGTAATATTTGCAAAATAATATTCACTATTTTCACATGCTTATTCTCATCACAAGTTATCATTTGCACTCAGAATGCTAACTCATATCAATTATTAATATGTCACAGACTTCTCAAAGGTCAAGGTCATTGTCAATCTTCCACCCCCAACTAATTACAAGGGCATTCAATGGGCACTTTGTATTGAGCTATGCATTGATTGCTAGACCTTTATACAAGCTGCTAAACATATTCGAATGGACCGAGGAATGCCAATGCGCATATGAGGAGCTAAAAAAGGCTCTGACCACAACACCAATTCTACGAGCCCCAGATTGGATACTCATGTTCCATATGCACATTGACGCTTCGAAATTCGCCATAGGAGTTGTGTTGTGCCAACCTGGTGAACACAACCTGGATTACCCAGTGAGCTTTGCTAGCAGACAACTCACTGAGACGACCCGAAATAAATTACTCAACAACGGAGAGAGAGAGGGCTTGGCCATGGTGTTTGCTGTAAAGAAATTTTGGCATTATCTTTTGGCTATGCCTTTTACCTTCTTTGTTGACCATCAAGCCTTGTTGTATCTTGTTAATAAACCTTGCACTACAAGATGCATCACTCGATGGCTACTTCTCCTTTTGGAATTTGACTTCTCCATGGTGGTACATAAAGGGAAGCAGCACTACGTGGCTGACCATATGTCTCACATCCCCACAAGAGAATCCATCGGGCAAGGCATTGTAGACAAATTGCCAAATGCTCTTCGACTTGTCTAGAGAAAGGGATTTGTTTAGAACCAACATGACGTTGTATTGGGAAGATGACATAGTTCAAGTGCTTGAGCACGGACTACCTGAATGACCAATAGAAAAGGCCAGCTCATCCTGAAGATCCAACCCTATCAATTGATAGCAGGCCAACTATATAGGTCGGGGCAAGATGGGCTGCTACGTAGATGTGTGTGTGAGCATGAGATGCATGATATACTCACAGAGGCACATGGCGAAATCGTAGGAGGACACTTCAGTGAAGACACGATAGCCTGCAAGGTGCTACCGTCCCAGCTATGGTGGCCTACTCTTTTCCAAGATGCAACACGATTTGTAAAGCATTGTGATAAGTGCCAATGGACTAAGGTCCCTATTCGTAAGGATCACATGGTGCTAACCCCAATCATTGCACAACAACCCTTCGAGAAATGGGGGATTGACTTCATCTCGGACCCATTAGTCCTGCAGCATAGTATTCACAAGCTAAATACATCATTGTCACCATCGATTATCTAACGAAATGGGAAGAAGCACGAGCTACGAGAAAAAATGACTCTACGACCACTGCCAAATTCTTATGGGAATAAGTGATCTCATGATTCAACTGCCCCATCGAACTTGTTAGCAACCAAGGCACACACTTCATCAACAAAGTGATAGCTCATCTCCTATCCACCTTCTTGATCATCCATCGGAAATCTTCGCCTTATCACCCCTAGGAAAATGGACAAGCTGAATCCACAAATAAAATCTTGGTGAGCATCCTGACCAAGGTACCCTACGCTTCGCGCAGTGACTAGGATAACAAGTTGATGGCAGCCTTGTGGGCCTACCGCACGGCTTATAAAATGGTTGTGGGTCAGACTCCCTTTAGGTTGACCTATGGAACAACTGAGGCAATTCTACCCTTAGAGTTATTTGTCCCTAGCCTGAGGATAGCCCTTCAAGAGCGATGGGATGGGAAGGAGGGATGGATGGAATGCCTGGTTGAGCTCGAACGCTTATCAAAAACTCGGCTTCTAGCCACCCATGTGCTAATATGCAAGAAGGCAAGGCGCAAAAGCTGGTTTGACAAGTATGTCAAGTAGCGAGACTTTGAATGGGGTGACTTAGTACTGTTGTACTCGGTCAAGGGACATAAACAGAAAATGAAGTTTTGGGGGCTAGGACCTTTCAAAGTTCAAACCATCATCCAAACTGGTAACATAGAACTCAAAACCCTAAAAGGTGAGGGCATAGGCTTCTTCAATGGTAGCCACATAAAGAAGTGCTTCCATCCCTCGCACCCACTGCCTGAGCCTCCAATGCTAGCATTCGCTATCAAAGTACGAGTAGCCACGATCATTGATGTGGACGATGAGGATGAGGAAGCTATAGAACCAGCTTACCTAAGCATAACGGTCACTACCAAGCACACATCCATCCTCAATGCATTGATCGCTAAGGGAGCTGACTTTAATGTCTTAACTCATGATCATTGGACCCAAATTGGCAAATTGCAGTTACAACCCACTAACACTAAACTCAGCCCATATGAGGGCCGATCATATACACTCTTGGGAAAGTGCAAGCTGCAATTTCTATCGAGTATGAAAGCATGCCAATGATCTTCTATGTGTTGCCCAAAACTAAAGATGCAGGTACAGAGTCATTGTTAGGACGAACCTTTAAGAAGCAAGCTCGTTGCAATGTCGACTACGAGTCGCAGCGTATCCACCTAGCCATAGGCAACGTCTACATAGTTATAGCTTTCAGCAAGGACGGCACGACTCCTACCAAGTCTGCAAAGCCACCGGTAGAGAAACCCAACGTCAAGTCTAAGGAGCGGGGTCTGACTCATGACAACCCACAAGCCTCAATGCTAGCAACCCGCTAAACCCAACATTGAAGCCCATGAACCCCAATTCAAATGGATACCTAAACATCAAGGACTGCTACCTAGGAGCAAACACCCACCACGACCTCAAAAAGCTAAGGACCCACACTCGAAACCTAGGAGGCATGGCAGAAGTTATCGATATGACGAACGTTCAAGCTGCAATGGATCCCAAAGACCTTATTGCAAGCGCAAGGTTACTATGAGGGTAACACCCGCATTTGGGTGCCAAAAGCCAAGATGGCCATAGGCACTCCTCAAAAGCTACCCTCAAACTTGACAACACGAACCATCGTGGCAAGTCCGGCACTCCGACCACAAAAGAATCGGGCCGCTAAGTCTATAGAACCTCCAAAACCTGAATCAACAGGGCCTAAACCAATCTATCGCCAAAACCATAGCTTGTTACTAACAAACCACCCAAATCTAGCCCTATTAGTGCCCCTCAGACCTCAGAAGCTAGTAGCGTGACACTCATAGCTATAACCAAACCCATCAAACATACGGCCAAGTTACAACTTCGGGAGCAAACCAAGCAGTAACCATTAGCTATTGAACTCTATAGTTCTGTCAAACCTCAACCACCCTCAGCTTTAGACCCTCTTATGAGCGGTGATCAATTATAACCTTGGCTTTGGACTCGGCTGAAAATATGGGGGATGACTTGATTGCTTGCCTAAGATGCTTGGACGCTACCTTCATGACACTGGCTACAAGCTATGATCAACTAGACTTAGGTCTCTTGGAAGAGCCTATAGCAACGAAAGTATGAACACTTCCTTGCTCTTTGGAGAAGTCGGAATTTGTATTTGTAAAGGCTTCCAAAGCAGCTGAAGAGTTAATTGCAACTAAGATATCCAAAGAACATACAATCAAACAGTATCTCATTACATCATATAACAGGACTGCAATCATAGCCACAGACCAAGAAATCTAGAAGTTGAAACAGCTTGCTGATAATGAATCTCCTTCTTGCAAAAATGGTATGCTCTTCTATTGCAATGGGAGCTAGAGGGATGCCAAATAATGACCAACGCTAAGGAGCAACGTGCAATCAAGGCATCGGAATACGACCCAACATATGTACCTCCAACTTCCTATATGGTGTTGACTACCATCCGTAATCGGCCTCTAGAAGAACACATTAGAGAACATCCCTATTTAGATTGCCTCCTCACCGAGGAGAAGCTACACAACAGAGTGGATTCTGGTGACTTCTTGCTTGATATCCTCACTTACATTACACATATAGGCATCCACCCTTTCGACATGGATAGCTATGCTATTTTAGAATATAATCCAAATTTCTATGCTTGGCTCATGTGAAAGTAAAACACTCAGATTATGTGCTGAAGGCCCTCCATCCTCTTACCCTTTAATCCTAGGAAAGATTCTCCTCATTTCAAATGGGGGAGGGGGTAAGGTGAATCAAACCAAACACATAAGGAAAACAATAAAGGAAAAGCACACATTGGAAACCTCAATTGTAGGATGAAACAACTTGTGATTGAGAAAAACGTCAATAAAATTTGAAATCAATAAACTACTTGGAGGAAAAGTCTACTTCTAACTCAAGCATTTCAGTTCAGCAAGTATGTAGTCGTTCCCTTTTGCTTGTAATTATTCTGAAAAACACTAATGGTGAATATGACTTCATGACAGGCACCCATCATGGCAGGTCAAGAAAAGTCTAGAAAATTGCCTTTTCATACGACCTTTTGGTGGAAACACGGGTCTTTAACCAATTTAAATTCCAGCATGTCTTCAACCTAGAAGACATGGCCATTGAAGAACGAGATGTGAGGCAGATCATTGAGCAATGCAACCTACTGGAATACATGGAAGCAGTAAGCCAAGGGGTAGACTACATCCATTGTGCAGAGTTCTTGTGGACTTTTCATAGGAACGGCAGCACCATGACCATGCGAGAGGGGGAGGAAACTCGTCGGAGGTGCAGATTGAATTGACCTCAGAGTTGGTAGAAAAAGCATTGGGCTTGGCAAACAAAGTAGATAGGAAGCCTAAGAGAGACGTATACGCCTTGCTAGGAATGGACAAGGTGAAGGTCCATACCAATGCCAGCGCCAACTTGGCGGATGTTCCGAATCCCAAAATCCAACTCCAAGCCAAGATGGTGCACGTGTTGTTCTCTAGTCAGAGGTACAACACAATCATGAGCCATATTAATGTACCATGTTAGAGAGCATTGTAGCACGATCACTATAGATGAGGTGAACCTCAACGTTTTTGTGAGGAAGACCATGAAGATCTCGGCAAAGGCTTTGGCAACAGGAGGAGAACCCGCCAGAGGAGAATCCCCTACCACAAAGGCTAAAAGGAAAGCTTCGTCTTCAAAGGCCTCAACCATTGGATTCGGTGGGGTCCTTACTGCCATCATTAAAGGAGCCTTGGGGCAAGGGCAGGAAGGAGGAGAAGGAGTGGATGAGACACTAAGTAGGTCGCCACCTCACCAAGAACGAGAGGCATATTCCAGCGAAAGCACACTGAGTGAGGAAGAAGAAGACAAGGAACACGAAGAGCAGTCTAGCCGGGGAGGGGCTAAGAAGAGGAAGAAGAAAATTGCACAGGAAAAGCAAGAAGAGGAGAGGAGGAAAAGAGAGAAAGTGGACTTGCAAAAAGGCTCACAGGGAGTCCAAAAAGGCCGAGGAGGAAAGACAAAGAAAGTAGGGAGAGGAGGAGGAGGAGGAGGAGGAGGAGGAGGAGGAGGAGGAGGAGTTAAGAAGAAAGGAGGAGGAAGATAGAGCCCTTGCAACGCACAAGTCCATTGAGTAGCAGTCCATAGGCAATATGAGCCAGAGCCACGAGCCCGCTTAGGGATGAAGGACCAAGCTCAAGTACCCAGTTCCAAAACTCATGCCACCTGCAGTGCAAGAAGGCAAGGGAATGGTCCCAATCACCCCCATTCCTACTCTCCTAGCCCACGCCGCCACCACTGCCATATCTGCACCTAGTTCTACAACCCAAGTGGACGCTAGCAACCTAATGGCTTGGGTCCAATACTTTGTGAATAAAGAAATAAGCCAAGGAGCGGGAGAAGGGACCCCTCTGGCAAGAACCAAAAGGCTGGCAGTAGCAGACACTGAGTCTAGACAAGACGCAAAGAGACAAAAAGTGGTAGCCTCCACAACCTCCTTCCCCACAACAGAGAGGTCGCCTGCAGAGTATGATGAATATGTCAAGGAGCTTCTCTCTCAACTAGGGAAAGCTAAGGAGGATAAAAAAATCGCAGTAGCAGAGCTAGAAGCCAAAAAAGAGGTCATGGCTACATCCTAGTTGAAGGAAACACGCCAAATAAACATGGCCCAAAGGGAAGTTAATGAGCTGAAGGAGCAGCTACATGCTAAAGAGGAGACAGAAGCTGAATGGCACGCAAGACTGGATAAAGAAATCGAGGCCATACAGCGCCTATGAAGACATAATGAAAAGATTTGGGGCTCTATGAAGATCTGCAAGTTGAAATGGAAAAGATCATTAAAGCCACACAAGAATTGGAGGCACTGAGGGAGAAAAGAACACGCAGGTACGAAAGAGAGGTGGAAAATTTGACACAAGAGGCAACCTCATCATAGGAAGAGCAGCAAAAGCTAAGAGGAGAGATGGAAGATCAAGGATGGAGGCTGACAGTGCTAGCTCAGAGGCAGGGGAAAGCCTCGAGGACATGAAGAGGAGAGCGGAAGAATGGGCCAATCAATTAGTCCCACAACCTCCCTCCCCACCACAACCAGACAACCAACAATAGGTGGACACCTCTGAAGAAAGAAGAGCCGCACTCAAGGAAAAAAGAAAACAAATGGTGGAGGAAGCAAGGAGGCTGAATGCCAAACCGATACAAGCACCATCCGTGCCAATTCCACCGAGCCAGGATACTATCCTAGCAAGCTTCCACGTTGATTTGGTGATCTGGGAACAACAAGAGACCTCCAAAAACCCCTTTGACTTGAACTTCCAGTTCCCCACTAACTTGCGTAGGGTTTTACCGATCAAGGTGGTGGAAGAGGTAATCAACATCGAAAGCAAGCTTGGGGAAAAATGGCTGATGGAGAGAGCATAACCCCACCCTCTGGGGCACAAAGGATGCGGAATTTTGGCAAGACAAAAATTTTGAGGCCACGAGATCAATGTCGGGCTACGAGTGCCAGTCTACATGGAGAAGGTGCCTCTATGACATAAATATGGACACTTGGGTGGTGTTCTATAACACCCTCCCATTCGAGCGTAACAACTCAATATTCATGCCATACCCTTGAAGAATGAGAGTGGATTTTGACCCCAACGTCCACGGCTGGTAGGACTTCCCCGTGTGATCTATAATGCAAATTATACCACATCGGAGGAGGCCCTTAGCTTCACCCCAAAGAATCTAGGTGACTCCATAGTCCATTTTGTAGATGAATTCTACTCGTGCCCTGACCCTACATATAATTACCTTAGGCAATTTAGGATCCTACTTAGGCAAAACCTCGCCCCATAAGAATGCAACCTTCCATCCCTTTTCTTTGATCCTAACGCTATAGTTAGTTGCACCATGGCTCAACTAATAATGTGCGCCACTTCTCCACCCCACTCGGACGACGAAATCTAGCTCTCATCTTGCTTGTGTAATCCAAAAAAAAACAAGAAAGAGAAAGAAAGTAAGAAAGAACAAGAAAGCAAATATGAAAAGCAAAGAAATCACAACAAACAATAGTCTACCCCACATAGGCCACAGTCCCTGCATCTAGGGTTCTCAAGTTAGGTGTGTTCGATGGCCTCAGTTGGCCGGCTCCATGCCTAACCCCCTAGCCCTTTTTGATCCCCCACTACACATGCTTAGGGCACATCAAGGGCAGGGCATACCTAGGGAGGTAACACTTGCCTAAGGTTAGACCTATCACCCTAAGCTACACGTACTGCACCCCCCCATATGCACAAACTAGGTTCTCAAGTACAAGACAACACCCAGGGTTTAACACAACTCCCAGTTCCACTAGCACAAGCACAATGCACCACACGAGAGAGCAAACACCCCCAAGTAGTGCACCTTCTTTTCTTTCCAAGTACAAACAAAGGCCCCAACCACCAGCTTCCAAGGCCCCATCATCCATGCAATGTGCCCCCGGCCTCAACCACTTTAACCAGTTCAACAGCTTCTTCCCAAGACCAATGTCCCCAAGACCCCATCATCATCGACTCACCCGACTGCCCTTTTAACTCGCTAAACCTTCACCAACTTGAAACCGCAAGAGTCCTGCAACTACCACCTGTCTAAGAGGGATGTCATATTATCCAACATGCCACCATTTATACAAAACACAGCAGATACAAATCCAAGCAGCCCAGTCAAAAAGTGAATGAAGAAGCTCATTTGGAGCAGTGCAAGACAAGGCAAGCTCACAAAAATAGGGAGACCTTGTCAAAGAATGAAGGATGCTCTCTCAAAGACAACTGAGAGCACCGAATGTTCTAGCAAGGATCTCTCAAGGATGAGGGAGAACTCCTGAGAACTCTCACAAGGAAAGCGCAAGGTGCAATGTAATTCATTTTATAAGGCATGCATGTTTCCTCCGATGGAAGTAGTGAACTCTACATGGACATAGGTGAAGGGATAAGGCAACTTAAAGGGAATAGGAAAACACCATATTAAGATCGCATCGTGGCCACCACGGAGGGCAAGAGGACGGATCCACCCAACACCATATTCAATTTTAAAGACAAATCCACCCATCAGCCTCTCTCCAAGCAGGGACCCGCCCCAACTTCATCTTCAATTTCAAGGGTCGATCCATCCATCACCATCCATCTTCAATTTCAAGGGTCGACAAAGAGGGACCCGCCCCAACTTCATCTTCAATTTCAAGGGTCGATCCATCCATCACCATCCCCCACAAGGGCTTGAATACAAACTCAAAAAATCCATCTGGCTACACCCATCTCACCTTTCAACTACTACCCATCAGTGCCATGGGACTGGCACTAAACTAGGAAGGGGGTAATGTTAACCTCAACACAAGAAGAAAGTGGAAAAGGTGGAAAAGTGCAAGTTGGGTCACTTAAAAGAGGCGGCCCAGAAAGAAGTCAAACACAATGGAGGAAGCAAGAAGGGAAACAATCGAACGTGCAAGGGTAGCCTCAAAAGCCAAGTCAAAGGTAGAAGCGCATTTTTAAAATACAAGGGCATCACCAAAATTTTGTAAAAGAGCACTAGGCTCCCTCCTGTGCAAATTGTAAAAGTAGATGGACGGGGGAAGGGAATCTAGGAAGATAGGAGGACTATGGGAAAGAGGGCCTAGGCTAGGGCTGCCCATGTAAAAAAAAAGGGGATACCTGCCCATGGGATTTTAGGGCATGTATATAAAGTTCAAAAAGTGAATGAAAGCTCGTTCTTTTGTGTGTGGCAAAGTGGACTCTTCTTCTTCTCTCCTTCTCTTCTCTTCCCTTGCTTGCTTGCTTGTGAGTGCTTGAGGGTGGGAGTGTGAGTGAGTAAGGGAGTGAGTGTGTGTGAGGATGAGGGATCTTGGAGGTGAAGCCCTCCACCATCTCCTCTCTTTTTCTTCTCTTCCCTTCTCTCATCTCGCATGTGGCTATGGAGGATGGAGCTTGGAGGAAGAGGCTTGAGGATGCTTGAGCTTGCATCACGAATTGTGGAGCTATCAAAGTGCTTGAGAGAGGAAGTAATTCAATTGGGCACCAAGGTAAGCTCACTACACTCGTAAAGAGGGATAGTGCATCAGCTATGTGAGAGGTAGCCATGAGTGCTTGCTTGAAACGTTTGAACAATAAGCGGTCCATGGGTCTTGGCGGTTGAGCTTACAAAGGTCGACTACATTTAAGAATGTAAAGACCTTGAAAGCACATACAATAGAGGACCTCACATGACCCACGATGGAGTCAATGGTTGAAATCCAAGACTATGTAACACTTAGTGCTACTATCGATCATTCAAGGCCCACATGCAATGATACTTAGCACCCATTACACTAGTGACAATTTCGGGCATTGAATTAGCAAAGGGAGAAAGCACATGTAGCACTACAAAGAAGACAATGTCATCTCCAAGAAGAAAATACACAAAAGGATATTGAGAATACTCCAACTTGACTAGATATTGTAGTTAACTTGGCCATATAGCTTACTACCATCCATCAAAGCAAGAAACCCCTCTTATTGGGAACATTGCCATGAGTGTGGCATCACAATGCGCACCATAATTGCCATGAACATCAAGTAGCCACTAGCAATCACATTGAATTTATGGGGTGCACCATTTAATCCGATAAGCCAAAACCACCGACATGTACTCTGATGACAAAGAGCTTATATCATCAACTTATCTTAGGGTCAAACTAATCCCAAAATGAGAGTATCTCATTCAAGCTCATTGATGAAGGAGTAGATTATAACATCCTAACCTGGATGTGTGGACTAAAATTGTAATGTCCCCATTACATGATTTAATACAATAGATAGTGAGTGTCTAAAAACAAGTTAATCAATATATGAAAAATGTTGAAAAAGTAAATTCATTATTAAAATATGTGTTCTTGCCATGTTTGCACGTTTATATAGTATTAAACATAGGCACACTTAAAAAATTTAACCCATAACATCACAAGAAAACTTGCACATTTTAAAATGGACCATTTAACATTGAAATGAGAAAGATCAATGATGTACGTGTGCTTGTCTTAAAAAATTGATCACCCTAAAATTCGACGACATGTTAATCTAACACCAAGAGCGCATTGGATCTTACACACCAAGACAATAAAAAAGCACTTTTGGAGTAAGGAAAAAAAAGGAGAAGGGAAAAATAATTTGGAATGGAAAAAGAATATTTGAATTTGGCTTTAGTACAAGAATAGATTGGCCTAAAAGAAAGACATAAATTTTGAAGGAAAGTACTATGTAGAAGGCTAACTTCTCCTCCAAACATCTATATAGGCATTCCAATTTGGACAAAAATCCATGGACTATAACCTTTGTGAGTCATGTTGAACCCTTGGAATATGCTATTCTACTCTTTGCGGGATTCCAACCATGTTGTGCATGCTAACCTTCATGCTTTATGATGAGAGAAATATATTGTAGCATCTCCTACTGTTGATGCCCTCCTTTCTAGCATTTACTCCCATAGCAAACATTAAGTGGTGCCACATCATAGTTAAGCCCATTCACACTATCCTCTACTCTCTCCTCAATTAGTCCCTGTTCTTTTGAAACAATCCTTAGAGGTGACCAGAAGGTTCAAAGGACTTCGGAATGAGTCAAGAAAATTCATGGGAATTACAATACCCTTGCTCTGCCCCTAAGCAATAGCATACATGGATTTCAAAAGCCATTGATGTGCACTTGTGAAGCTTGTGCTTCAAAGACAATTCTTATAGCCTTGAAGAGATGTAGAGAGAGCGTGCAAGTTCCTATCCATAACGAGGTGGCCAGTGAAGCTGAGGCTCAATCCAACAATGAAGCAAAACCTAAAGGAGCACTGGAACCCATGCAACATAAAGATATGATGATTGCACACTAACCCAAAGTTGTGGTGATTCTACATAACGATGGATGACTTGAAGGTAATAATCAAGTTTGGGACAAAAATATGGTTATTATAAATATTCTAAAATTATTATATGAATCTATTATTTTCCTTAAATTCATAAGGATGCTTACATGGCATTAACAAAAATTAATAGAATATGGCCAAAATAGTGTAAAAAACACCTAGAATTGGTGTTGTAAATACATAATCATCTTCCTTTCAAATTACTTAAAAAATAACTCATAAGATACTAACATAAACATTATAGGTCATATTTTCTTTTTTAAAAGATAACACAAGGTTAAGAAGGAAAGTTTCTATGCATAACATGTGTGTGTGATGTTTTTACAAATCTTATACTTGATATGTGGTGGAATATATTTTCTTATGGGTCCATGCTTGCTCTAGTGGTGCACCTTATAAAACATGTAAGATACCACACGAGTCCAAAAGAAAGGGTATTTTATTTAGTAGAACTTAGAAGATTACATTTCATTGACCTTCTTGTGGATTTATATCTCAGGATGCCAATGTTCTCTCATGGCTTTAAGTTGCATTTAGTCAAGTGAAATTTGTTGATTCCATAAAAGTTTTGTTGGATGACAAAAGTACAGACTCGCATACCGCTACAAATATTATATACCTTGAAGTATTGTAGAGAGTAAGATGATTTCGTGTCTTGATTAGAGAAAGTTTTGTTTGAAATCATCTAAATATTTTTTTAAATAAAAATATATATTGAAAGCTATTTTAGAAGACTTTGAATGATCAATTATGTTTTAGCTTGCATACCTATCTAACATATTGTGAACTTATGTGTCTTACATGAACTTCATAACCTTCTCCTTGGAATGATATATATAATTGTCAAGTTTTGCTATGTTTAGTAGACATTTGCATGGGAATGGTCTATCTTGTCATCCCTATTTGCGATTTTGAATATATTGCTTGCCACATCTCTAAATACGGTGAATATATGCAATGTCAAAGGTGGTACAAAAACGACAATAATTGCCTTCTTGGTATCGTTCAATAGGGTACACTATGCTTGGATATTGTATATATCCTTTAAAAGTTTGGATATGCAAAGCTCACCTTGCCTATGATATATAATTTGTCTATTTCCTTCATAGATTCAAGTCTAGTGTGGTGATGGAAAAAGGACTGACATGTGAGCAACAAATCAAAGAAGCGAAGCCTTGGATCCCCAAGCATAAAACAACTATAGAGATGACAAATAGTCCTTCATAATCTTAGAGTTTCCATAAAATTAAGGAGAATTTAGATAGATTGACTGATCATGTGAGCCAAACCATTGATTCTTTGTCAAAGGAAATATGAATGTGAATAGCATGTCTTCATGATGTTATGTGGGAAGTAATAACCTTCCCTTTTTGCAACTTTTGCTAGGTCCCCCTTCATTCTAAAGTATGTTGTAATGAAAGTTATTTTTTCACTTGATTTGGATTTTCTTTACATTGTCAATTGTTGCAACAAATGTATTCGATTCAAATGTCAAGATGACTTGTGTGAAGTCCTAGAAAATGGTTGTTTTGTTGTTGCGTTGTGCATTTTGAAAATTTTTGCAATTTATATCGTGAAAATTTTGGTCTCTAAATGGTTGTATGTAAATTGACTTCTGTTTTTCTTAATCGACATTATTGCTCCCTTCCATATCCTTGGTATATTCAATGTCTCTCCTTTTTCCCTATTTTTAATATCTACCTTTACGCATGCATGTCATCTCGCTTCATCAACTTAGTTGTGCCTCCTAGAAGGTGTCAAATCCCTATTAGTAGATCCGATCATTTATAGAAGCCTCACTTGTGTTATTGAGTGTGTCCCTATGCCACCATACGCGGAGTCCACTACTCTTGCCTTTGTGGAGGTGTAGTATGGGACTTATATCTAGTGCTTCCATGTATTGGCTCCTTTCAATGCATTTTTGGTATAGAGACCCCATTCTTTGTGCATTCCTCACTTTTGGGAACATCAAGAATTCATGGATTTTTTGTGCTTGGTGATAGTGCATCGATTAATTGTCGATCTAATTGTGACCAATGGAATGGAGATTCACACACCTACTTCTAAATTAGGTGAGTGTACTTGCATTTTTAACTCACTCTAGTTGTCTTCATGCACAAGTTTTCCTACATATAAGTGTTCTATGTGTTGTTTTAGGTAAAAGAAAGTTTATATAGAGCAATAGTGCCAATAATTCACGTGAAAACAAAAAGTTGGCATCACTAATGCATTGTTATCGATGCTTTGATGCTCATTATTAACAAAACTCATTTGCAAAAAAAAGGACTTTTTAATTAACTTTTCTTGATTTGTTCATTTTTAAGTCACTTTTTTTAGGCTTGCTAGGGCATGTTAACATGACATCGAATTTTTCATGTTCTTCTTTGTACGATTGGACATCATTTATGCAATCACAAGTACAATTCTTTCACATTGTTTGGAATGTGGTTCTTTGAAATGGATTTTGCTCTCCTTATGAAAATATTCTACCTTTATGTACTACAGCTTAAAGCAACTTTAGAATTCCATCATTGCATTAGAAGCTTGGATTCTTTGCGTGGTAACTTTAAGTTTCCAAACTGATAAAGGACGTTTGTGTTTTGTATCATATGCATGTTTAGACCATGATAGGGGTATCACATAGTGTATACCATTTTGCTTTTTTAAGTGAATGATCAATTTTGCATTTTGTTCTATTATATATAATACATGAGACTTATAGTGAAAAAAGAGTAAAGCCAAATTTCATTCCAATATTAGTTACTCATTCACAGATCAATTGGACATACATAATCGCACGTGTGCATGTGAATCAAAAAATTAGTTTTTTTTTTTGTGAGTAGAGGGAAGCAACCACATGATAGCATAGTTAATTCTTTTTGCTCACAAAAATGCGAAGTGAGTGAGGCACAACCTTGTGAACTTCACAATAATACCAACTTTGCAAAGTGCGATAGTGTTGTTAGCTAGGCTTGCTAGTCTCTAAGAGCTAGGTCACACTTGAGGATAGTAGGAAAAGGGAAAACCCCATCCCCCCACTACCTATAGTGTCAGGCTACCAAGTTGCAGGGGAAATGGGGTTTCCATAATGATAGAAAGACCTTGCAAACACTTGCAAAAAAGTGAGTTTTAGCTTAGGACTAATAGTACTAAGCCCTTCGATTGGTTGGACTTGTCACATGTGAAGTGATGATGAGCGAGCGTTGTGGGAGTGGGGCTTGATGGTTGGAATTATTGCTACCCTTTGCTCACAAATAGTCAGACTTGACATAGGTAGAGTGATGAACCAATGAGCTCCCTTTGCTCACAAAACGTGAAGTGAGCGAGAGGCAACCTTGCAAGTTTCACAATGATGCCAACTGCACAAATCATGTATAGTGTTGATGTCCATGCTAGCTTATTTCTCTAAGAGCTAGGTCACACTTGAGGGTAATGGGGAAAGGGAAATTCCCCTTCCCCCACTACCCTGATTGTTGTGCCAACAAATTGTGAGGGAAATGGAGTTTTCCTTATGCTAGCTGGAGGACCTTGTGGACACTTACAAAAAAGCGAGTTTTATCTCATGGCTAGTAGTGCTAAGCTCTTCGATTGGTTAGACTTGATGTAGGCAAAGGATGAACCAATGGGCAAGCACTATGCAAGTGGGACCTAATGGTTTGAATTGTCTTCATCATGGTAAACCTTTAGCTATGAGTATTGTATAAGTGGGGTTTCCAATCCATATCTTTTACCCCCCTATTATAATTTTTACAATGCGAGAATAATATTGATATGTGAAATTATGTACATCAGCCAAATTGCCAACGAACCAACTATTGTGAACAGGTAGTACTTTTTCAAAAACTTAAAGTAGGCCCTAAAAATAGGCTCCTTTTTCCCAAGCCCCTTGAAGGCTACAAGCACTTCTTCCTTACATCTCATTACATTACTGCTTCTACTAGAAGGGTTATCAAAAAGCTTCATGTTTCTATATCTCCATATATTCCGGATTACAATTGCCCTCAAAACATCCCACAACTCTGCTATGGATCCGTTGAGATCTCTATAGTCACCAAAAAGAGTTGATTTGAAACTGATCTTGCTATAAAATCAAGCCCTCGCTACCTTGTATATGGAACATTTTGAAGATTTATATTAAGATAAAAATAGCTTTTACTAACTTACTCTTAAATAGAAAACATACAAATGTAATAAAGCAAATAAATGCATGAGCACACTTATTTGCTGCCAAATCTTAGGACTTAGGATCTATACTATCTCTTACTTTACAATATACTAAACCAACACTAACTCCTATACCTATCCTACAAGGCACATAGAGAATGAACCCAAACCACACAAAAAAGAAACTGAACAAAATCATTAGGAAATATCTGTTGCAGCTAGAGGTTCGTGTCGTGCATTGCCATTATGGCATAGATGAGAGCTCTCTCTCTCTCTCTCTCTCTCTCTCTCTCTCTCTCTCTCTCTCTCATAAGTCGCCTATTAATGGCATGGATGACTTGGTTTTCCGCTGCTTTGTTTGGTTTGTGCATGACAGCATTGCTTTCCTATAGTACGCAACACACCGTATTCCTTGTACCTAGCTCTCGTATCGTTCGTCAATTGCCATTCTCATATCATTCGGATCAGCATACTCCTCATACCTAGCTCTTATACTGTTCCTTGATTTTTCTCATATCGTCCGTGGACGAGCTTCCATCCCTACCAAACCATACGGCACTCCAAAGAAGCGGATCTCTCTCTCTCTCTCTCTCTCTCTCTCTGGGCGTTCAAGAGACGAAGCTGTTAGCAGCGAATGCTCTCTTCATCGCCCAACACCAATGGCGAGAGAGCTAAAAGGACGGATACCTCATAGGAACCCTCTTCCTCGATCGCCACCCTACATAGCCTTGAGTTCTTCGTCATGAATGGAAACCCCCCTACGTAGGCTCTTGTTGAACTTCATGTCCAACTCCGAAAGCTGATACTGTCGGATGAAGGCCTTCATGGGTGGCAGCTTGCCATATCACTTGTTCCCTATCGGCACTATGCATCTGAGTGCTCATGTCTTCTCTATGTATTTGAGAGAGCCAAAGAGCATGAGCGAGAAGCAGACGCCCAAAAAGACCCCTCGCCCAATTTGGCCAAGGAGGTAGAAGGCCGTGATGACCTGTTGTGCCATGAGCAACCCCACAGCTCTATGTCCTTCTTGTAGTGGGCGCTAATATTATCGATGCCACCTAGGTGCATGAGCAGCACGGCGGCCCACATTGAATGGACGGAGAGCACCTGCGAGAGGTGGAACATGGCGTCGAGGTAGTAGGACGTGACAGCATCCGCGTTATGTAGGCTAGCCATGCAGCCGCTTGCAGGAGCTGCATCCGTTTGCGGGTGCCCAGCTTGAGTAGTACCAAGATCTGGCACACCGTACTGGTTAGCTTCTGAGCTTGGCTATGGCTTTTGCCACAGCCCAAGACAAATGCCTCATGGAGTAAACCTTTAGAATCCGCCTATATTTGTGAGCATGGTGGGATGCTTCTGTATGGCTGAGGAAACTTATCCAGTAGTGCAAGGTATGGGTGAGACAAGTTCTATCCATTGTATTGTAAGCACTTAGCTGCCTGAAACATTTCATATTTTGATGAAAGGCTGACTGAAAATTTCTCTTATGATTGTGGCTTCTATTACTTTACATTTTAATGGTTTGGAATAAGGTAGCTTCAGTTTTTTTAGCTAGAGTCTCTCTCTCTCTCTCTCTCTCTCATTTTCTTCTTTAGTCATATTCCTCTCACATAAGTATTTTGGGATGGAAGCACAAGCAACAAGTGATATTGCAGGAGAGCCAACACTACATATCACAACTTCTCTCTCTCTCTCTCTCTCTCTCTCTCTCTCTCTCTCTCTCTCTCTCTCTCTCTCTCTCTCTCTCTCTCTCTCTCTCTGTTGAAGATTGTAGCTACATGCATTGAATCTTAATGGCAATAGGGCTTCCATCCCTACTATGATTATCGCAAAGACATTATTGTCACTTTCAATATTATAACACATATGCTTCCACTAGCCATCATAACCGGCAAGTAGTGCCAAAAAGTACTTATTGTGGCAAAACAATGTGAATAATTATGAGATCAAAAGATCTAGGCTTTTGATATACTAGGAGACACCTCAACTATACTTTACTACTTTACGTGCATATAATTTGTTGGCATGGTCTTAATTTCATCGCATGACGAGGATCTCCAATTACCAGTGTGCCAATATCTAATATCATAAAGCCATTAGGCATGGCTAAATCCATGAGAGAGAGAGAGAGAGAGAGAGAGAGAGAGAGAGAGAGAGAGAGAGAGAGAGAGAGAGAGAGAGAGAGAGAATATATTAACGTCTCTAAAAGGCCAATGTGGCCTATGAGACCAAAGCAATACATACAATGATGGTGTGTTTCTCACGTGGAACGAGAAAAATATGAAAAACATGCCTATAAGACTGAAAAAAAAATGAACTAGTGTCCTATAAAAGGGAAACATGTCAGTGATCTGAAAGTGAGAGTAGAGAAAGGAAAACTCTCCATCAATTATATGTCTGTTCTCTAAGGAGGTGTATCTCTGCATGGCTGAGGCGTCTTGGCATCTGTCTCCTGTAGTGCTCGATGATGGCTTTAATTTGTCTATGGTGTGGATGTCTAGGCCTTTGTTCGGGTGGGTGTGGGCGCCTAGATCGGCTAAGTGCCACTGCTCTATCCAAAGGGACACCTACAAAAGATGAGGTCCAATGATGATGTGGTCCACAAAGAGAGAGAGAGAGAGAGAGAGAGAGAGAGAGAGAGAGAGAGAGAGAGAGAGAGAGAGAGAGAGAGAGAGAGAGAGAGAGAGAGAGAGAGAGAGAGAGAGAGAGAGAGAGACCCTTGCAAGGAAATTGATTATGTATGTATTGGAAATTAGTTATTTCATTTTAAGGGGTTCTATAAGTAAATTCCTTGGTAGGCACATAATGAGTGTGTCTAGGGTTCGAGTCCCCTCGAGTTTAAATCTCTTTTCTTTGTGGTGATATTGTTTTTGTGTTGGAAATGTGTATTCAATAGTAATCCTTCTTTTTTATCCAACATTTCTAGGGTCTTTATTGTACTTGAGAAAGGTGGCTTAAGTTTCTATTCAATGTTATGGACAGATATAGGATCTTGGTGCATAATTCATTGTTGTGCATCTCATGTGTTCATTCATGTGTGCAAGGTGTTGGAGAGCTTAGTTATGCTTTGATGGCAAGCTTACTATCTATGTTCAAAAGAGAGGAAAGATGGACAAAGATTGGAGATGGTTGTGCTGAATTATTGGTGCCAAAGATGGAATGAAGATTGCAATGTATCGGTCCAAAAGAGAGGAAAAGGTGCATGAATATTGAAATGGTTGTGTCAAAATATTGGTGCAAACGATGGAATGAAGATTAAAATGTGTTAAGGATGGTCATGCCACATTGGTGTACTAGGCCTTTATAGGTTGGATCCATCAATGTTGTTGAATGCTACTCCTATGTCATGTTACAAGTCACAAGTTAACTTTTGTTCCATTGACAACATAGATATTTAAATAAAAGAAGATATTATACTTTTTAAAAATTGGGTATAAAACTTTAGTGTCCCTAATTCTTACGTGATACTAAGGAGATAGAGACTAATGGAGTCACATGTATGATATGATATTGAAGAGGGGTGATGGGAAACCAAGTTACAATGCTTTGCTAGATATGTATGATGTTGCTCTTATTTTGCGGTTACCTAAAGTTTAGAAATCAAACTACAATGATTTGCTAGATATGTACAATCTTCCTACTTTGCAGTACCCTAATGTTTAGAAATCAAGCTTTAATGCTTTGACAAAGAGGGAGGGAGGGAGTTAAAATATCATTGTCCTACATGTTCCCTTAAGACCTACACTTGTGTAGGTCTTTGCCCTAGATATGGAACACTTGTGCTTGAACGAGTCTACGCTAGTACTTATTTATTTTCAAAACTTATAACTATTTAAACATTGGCAACAAATCCTTGCCAGGATGTTGTTGAATTTAGAATTAAGCGATAGCCACTGAAAAAGGACAATGGCACACAGGGTCGGTCTTGCTAATGTGTTGAGAGCAAATTGGACTCAAAGGGGTGGTCTTGCTAGCGGGTTGAGAGCAAATTGGGCATAGAAGGGCGGTCTTGCTAACGTGCCGGGAGCAAATTGGACACAAAGCATCCCCCTTGAATGCTTTCAACGTCTAAGCCCTAGGGCGGGGGACAAGAGATGGCAACATTAGAATATCAAAGAATCGAACCTGCGTCCATTAAGAGAGTCTCTCGACCATCCATGCAATACGCAAAGGTACTCATGCACGTGAGAGATGCTGCATCTCAAGAATCGAGCCTGTGTCGATTAGGTCGGCCATCCACGCAATACCAACTAGAAACTTAATAGAAGCAAATTATACGTACAGATTGTTCACACTACGGACACACCAAGCGAGCCGCCCATCCGCCTTGCCTGAACCGACCGAAAAGGTGATGGAGCAAGAAGGCAGCAGTGAGCACACCAACCGTCTGTAACAGCCATTTCGGAACAGGTTAGTCGCCATAGCTGCTGTCGTGTTTACGGGGGAAGATGAGACTCTCGCGGTCGTAGGAAAATCGTGTGAGATTTATGCAGTCACAACTGGATTCCTGTTCCTTATCTTGGCTGCACAGTTAGAATCATCATCATGTCGCTTCAAATGGTACATTTTTCCTATTCTCATCTGCAAATGTATTTCAGTCTTTCCATGTCTCTTCAAACCATAACAGAGTGTGCTACCTTGCAGCTAGAAGTCAGAGCCAGCGTGTTGATGGAGATTATTGTAGATAAGCTCACATTGCTGGACTACGAAAATCGTTTCTGTAGTCTGAGGTAAAGCTCAAAAACTGCTCGGTTATTCTGTTTTACATGTGCTGGAGATTTTCTAATAACTGTTCTTCAGGGAACCACCTTGGCCCCGGCTGCACAAATTCTATTTCACAATGCCAAACAACAGTCGCAATGACCAGTTCTTGTATTTTGTAAGCCTGGTGAGCGTTTCTGAATCAAGTTATACTGTCAGGTTCTTTCATGGTCTTCTTTTGTTCTCATGTATCTACGGACAGGAGTTTACCTCTCTTTCTCGTTTTGTTTGAATTTTGGCAAGGTTTCGTGGCTTTTGAGCTTGACAGGTCGAAAATTTGCAGTTCCTGGAGAACTTGTAGATTCTCACACAACCTGCACAAACATCAGTAAGTGGTCTGGTTTAATGATTAACTCAGAGATGTTGTACTGATTAGTCGTTTCTAAGGCTGATGTTTAAACATTTGATGCCCTGTGAAAAGTTTCTCAGCTTATTGCTTCGGTCGGAGGTAGAACGTGGTTTTCTTTAGCTATCTGTTACACTGTCTACCCATATGTGCTTTTCGACTGCTTGTCCTGCTATGCTGTCTTCCATTACTTAGAAGTTCAGCTAGCATCTTGAGCTGCTCTAATGTCAATAGCTTCACTTAACTGTTGATCAGCTGGAGTGTGAAATCTTGAGTTTGATAGAAGTCCTGCTTGTGATATAGGCTGCATGGCCAAAGTGGATTATGTAGGATTTTGTCCATTACAGTTGGGGTTTGACAGGGAAAACCTTAGCACTGAAATATTTGGTTTCTCTTGCAAGGACTATACAATGATGAGGTGGGATGTGGAAAGATTAGTAGAGAGTAAATTCATGCTGTTTCAGTTTCAATTTGGGGCCACTTAATGTGAAGAAGCAAGAAAATAGCTGATCTTGTGTGTGGGTAAGACTGATCACCTCAATCAATATTAAAGGAATACTATGTTCTAAGACCACCTTGAGGGGAGGTGAAGCTAATACAGAGTTTAAGTCCTAGGTCTTCTTATCTATTGAATAATAAATGCATCGATTATGGTGGCAATCACTTGCCATCAAAATGCCCAAAACCTAAGAATGGAGCTGTCACAAGACTGTGACAACTATTACCTTTTTGTTGATTTCTTTATTACATATTTTATTTGGTTTTTCTTTTTGGAAGGATCCCTCTTGAAATCTAAACGCTTGAGTTGCATGGCCAGTATGTGAATCGGACAGGAATGTCTAGTGAGTCAAGACTGGACAGTTAAGGTCCAGTATAAGGTTGGAAGAGACTGATGGCACTGTAGATTGACAAGCCTGGAAGAGACTTGTGAAAGTGTATATGGACAAGTGTGTTGAAGAACTAGCCTGGAAGAGACTAGTTCAAAGTGAAGATGGACAAATCTTCAAGAGATTAGTCCATGTGGGGTCATCAGTGGAAATTCACTTTCAGTTGAGCTACATTACAAATTTGGATGTAGCCATAGTTTGCAAAGATGGTCAGAAGACTAGTGGGGATGCAATGGAAGCAACTCCTAAAATTTAGGGAGTTACTATTTTTGGACCTCAGAATCTGTTCACGTCATTATCTTCATTTTTGCACGAGGATTAATCCTCTGGTCTATGTCGAGGTCAAATTTCGCACCGAGGATGGAGAATTTTAAACCGGAAGGTTAGAACGGGAAATATCTTACAGTGCTGCCATTTGGCACAAATTGGTACACTTACCTCTTTAAAGAGGGTTGGCGTGCAGTTTTTTGGGTCTTGAAGGGCTCATTTGAAGAGGAGGAACAGTGGCTGATGCAGAATTGGTTTTGGAGAGCTTGCCTACCTTGTTTATGATGCACAGAGGCTTGAGCTTGCTTCCTACTCTCTCTCTCTCTTCCTGATAGTATGGTTATGCTGCAGAATCAAGGGCCTTTCTTCTGATTCAGGTACAGCTGTGTGGAATATGCTGTTTTTGCATGAGGCAAGAGCCTCTTTTCTCCAAGAACAGGAGCAGTTGTTTGCTGCCCACAAGCAGGAACAGGTGAGGGTGGTAACCTCACCAAGCAAGTGTCTGAAACAACATTAAATCAGTTCTGATTCTGGACTGTTCAGAGGTTATTTCAAAGCCCAATTGATGTTAGAATCAAGGGGCACTTGGCCCAGATGATGCAGGACAGTGCAGGGAACAATATGAGCTGAGAACAGGTCTGAACCAGTAATTACAGTGGGCTGAACAGTACAAGGAACAATATGAGTTGTAAACAGGTTTCAGAACAGGTCTGAACCAGTAAATACAGCAGGTTGAAATGGTCAATTCTGCACTCCAACCAGAAGATTCAGTGCAATATACGTGACCATCCTGTCACCAATGTTGCAGTGTAGAAATGACTATGAATTTTCCTTCTTTGACCAGGCAGCCAAAGTGTCCCCTCATGTGAGCTCCAAACGAAAGCCACCCGCTCTGTCACGTAACTAGCCCATCATCACCACTAGAATGCAGCTGAGGAAGGGACCACCAAGCCCTCCCCATGATCCAAAGAAGAGGATCCTTTCTGCGCCTTAGACTTCGCCTTGGTCGGAGGAGCTGTGTCGGAATCTAAGGCAGATGATGACTCGTCAGAGGAGTTTGCATTTTGCTTCGTCTTCTGCTCCTTTTTCTTCTTGGAAGCCGCTAACTCTTTGTAGTCCTTCCTTAAATGACCCTTCTTGCCACAGTGGTAACATTGGGCCTTCGACTTCTTCATCTTCAAACCCCTCTCTGAAGCTGCAAAAGCCTCACGGGAATTTCCATGTAGTGTATCATCAATGGATGTGCATGGAGGAGCCATCTGTAGAGGATGGAGAAGAGAAGTAGAGAAAAGAAGGTATTTGGAGAGGGAACACAGCCAAAACATGAGCACAGACTACAAAAAACAAGAGTTCACATACAGTATAACCCAAAATCTGATCAAAATAAGGCAAAAGTTGCTGTAAAAAGTCAAGAAATCAGTCAAAAACTGCCAAAAACAGCAAAAACGGCTTGATAATGCAAGTGCCCAGCCAGGAGGAGATGCAGAGGCACCAAAACACAGGCTGAAACAGATGCACAGGCTGTATGGATGCTGACATCAGCAAAAAAACGCAGGTAAAATAGGTCACCTGGTTGGAGCACTAATCCTGAAATTAGCAAGAAAATACAGCAGGAGCACTAATCCTGAAATTTGATACCATGTCAGAAGTGGTGTAGCAATGGAAGCGTAAACAAGCTGTAATAAATTGCTAAAACACAAGACAAAAGAGAAAGGGAAAGAAAGAACACAATACAGATGAGAACTCAGATGTATGCTCAGGAAATGAAATCCATATATCAAACATGAGACAATATAGAAGCAATGTGAGTCACCGGGTGTGGAGACATTGGCACATGCTCCCTCTCTCCAAGAACTGTCAGGTGATGAATGAATGTGGAGGAGGGAGCCTGAGAATATATAGGCCAAATAAATACCAAAAATATGACTGGTCGACCAGCATGGCTGCAAATAATGCCAAAACACAATAAATGCTGGTAAATAAAATGCCTAAAATATCTTTGTGCCAAGCCTGCTATACCACATGTATAGACTCAACCATGAATTGACTAATCTGCTAACACTATCCTACTCTCTACTCATCCTCCAACAAGCTAGTTTTCTCCCAACTTGGCCTTGCTATACTAATCCATGTGTGTTTCAAAAACTACATCTATTCAAAGAGAAAGACTTGATACTTTCGATTTTGCTCTTATGGATTTGTGCATGTTTCAGATTGGCCATGCCTTCTATAAGAGCAAATTGGTGTTGAGATATCGAGCTCCACTCGTGATATGCCAGGGTGACCGTTGTGCATTTATGTCACCGACTTGTCAGTTGCAGATGCGGTTGGTACACCGCCTATGAATAATAGCTACATGACAGCTATCCTTATCTACTCTAGTTCGTGGCTCAGTTAGTATGCCACCTTAGTTAGTTGAGTTTGGTTTCAGACCCATATATAGGGTTTTTCTATTTCTATGTATGTGAGTTCTTTTGGCTTACACAACTAAGAAGAGGAAAACTGTTTTCAGCCTCCACCTGTGTGTGTATTCCCCCATTGTGCAAGCAAGAAAGCTACAAGTGAGACTCCTTCCTTCTCTCCCACAATCTTGACATGGTATCAGAGCCTTGTTCGTGGTAAGGAGCTCAAGAAAGCAAGCCAAGCTCGCGGTGTTCTGGTAAGAGGAGCAGTGTTGCTTTCATTTTCTGTTTTGGGAGCAGATCTCTGCAGGTAGCACAGCCGGAAATTACAAGAGTGCATTGTCCAGTTTTATGCTGTGTGACCACTGTTCTACAGGTCGGTGAAAAGTTACTGTAGAAATTGCATCGTATGCTTGTGCGCAGAGACATTGGGAGTTACAGAATCATCCTTGTTGCTTGTTGATGCAAAATCGTCACTAGGAAGTGACTGTGTGGTTAAATACCACTTTCGTCAGTTTTGCAGATTTGTCCTTGTGAGGCTGAAGTTGTGTTCTCTGCAGTGACAGAATTTTTTGCAGTATTGTGTAATGGCGTCTGATTCTCTTTCACAGATTGTAACTGAAAAGCTTGATAAGAACAACTTCCAAGCATGGAAGTTTAGAATGACGAATTTCCTTATGGGAAAAGGATATTGGGAATTTGTTGCAGGAAATGAAGAAGAACCAGTTCTTCCTGATGTTCCCAATCAACAGCAAATGCAGGCATTCAAAGCATGGCATGAGAGAGCCAAGAAAGTTATGTACTGGCTGTCTATCAGTATTTCAGACTCTATGACTGTGCATATTCAGGATGCAAGTACGCCAAAGGAGGCATGGGATACTTTGTCAAAAATGTATAGCACAAATACGCAAGCCAGGAAAATGCAGCTCAAGCAAGAGTTGCATAATGTGCAAAGAGAAAATATGAGCATCAATGACTACCAGATGAAGGTGAAGAAGATTGCAGATGCACTTGCTTCCATTGGGTCGCCAGTAGAAGATGATGATTTAGTTTCTGTGACCTTGAATGGTCTAGGAAAGGATTATGCACAGTTCCGAACATCCATTTCCGTCCGTGAAAGATTTCCTGATTTTGAGGAGTTGATTGCTCTTCTAATTTCTGAGGAGCAGAGAAATGGTGGTGCATCTTCTTCAGGAGGAACTTCAAAAGAAGCTGTCTTCTACTCAAATGCTGGAAGAGGTAGAGGCAGAGGTAGAGGAGGCCGATTTGGAGGCCGTTGTAGAAATCAGAATATGCAGCAAACTCAAGAAAACCAGTCTTATGGAGGAGAACGTGGTAACTCTAGAGGCAGGGGGAGCCAAAGAGGTCGTGGTGGATGGCAAAGAGACCAAAATGCAAACAGCAATGTTGAATGCTACTACTGTGGTAAAATGGGTCATATGGCTAAAGACTGCTATAAAAAGCAGAATGACATCATGAATGGGAAATTGCAACAAGGGAATTATACATCTTCTAGTAGACAGGGTGATGACAGAAATGAGCATTTGTTTATGGTGCAGCACATGAACAATTCTGTGACAAGTGCAGAAGAAAGCAACGATGTGTGGTATGTTGACTCAGGTGCATCAAACCACATGATAGGTCATGCAGAATGGATGGAGAATGCAAGGAAAATGGAAAAACCAGGATTTGTGGAGACTGGTGATGATACTGCACATCCTATTGTGCAGATTGGAAAAATTCATTTGTCTATGCAGGATGGGAAAAAGAAATACCTGTCTGATGTATTTCATGTCCCGAATATCACCAAGAATCTGGTTTCTGTTGGTCAAATGGTTGAGCAGGGCTTGCAGGTCAGATTTAATCCTCATGGATGCTTTGTTGAGGATATGAAAAATAAAGGTCGCTTGATAGCAAAAGGAAAGAAGAAGGGCAGAATGTTTACGTTGGATGCAGACATGCCTGAATTGAGTGCAGCAATGTTTGCACATGGGACCGGTGTAGTTGCAGATATTGATATCTGGCATAAACGCATTGGTCATGTTAATGTACAGCGACTTAAATCAATGCAGGCCCAAAATATTGTTGCAGGATTGCCTAAATTCAAGGTTGCAGAAATGCATAAGGTATGTGAAGCCTGTCAATTTGGAAAACAGGCAAGGAAACCATTTCCTAGATATGTTCAAGAGAGTGAGAAGCCATTGGAATTAATCCACTCTGATGTGTGGACTACTAAAGCTGCATCTCTTGGAGGCTGTCATTATTTTGTCACTTTTATTGATGACTATAGCAGAAAAGTTTGGGTATATTTTATGAAAAAGAAAAGTGAAGTTTTTGGGCATTTCAAAACTCTTAAAGCTATGGTTGAAAAAGAAACAGGCTTGCAAATAAAATGCCTAAGGTCAGACGGAGGGGGAGAGTACCTCTCAAATGAGTTTGCAAGGTTCCTGCAGGAGCATGGCATAAAGCAGCAATATTCATGCAGTCATACCCCACAACAAAATGGAATTGCAGAAAGGAAAAACATGCATATTGGAGAGGTATCTCGTGCCATGCTCAACGAAAAAGACTTGCCAGATTTTTACTGGGCTGAAGCAATTGCTACAGCAGTCTATATAATGAACAGGACTCCCACTGCAGCAATACATGGGATGACTCCAGAGGAGAGGTATACTGGTAGGAAACCAGATATTTCTCATTTGAAAATTTTTGGTTGCATTGCCTATGTACATGTGCCAGATGAGTTGAGATCCAAGTTGGATCCAAAAGCTGAGAAGTGCATCTTTATTAGTTACTCTCTGCAGCAGAAAGGGTATAGATGCTATAACCCTTCTACTCGTAAGTTTACAGTGAGCAGAGATGTTGTTTTTGATGAGATGAGTAGCTGGTATAAACCAGTAAATGTGATTGATGATGTAGATGCACAAAATGGTAATGCTGCGCAGTATTCACAGCAGCAGTCACAAAATATTAGTGGACCTGGAGCGTTCTCTAGCAGTGGTTCACATTCTTCGCCATGGATAGGCAGATTGAGATCAGGAGAATCTTCTCAAAGCAATGCAGATAGTGGTATGCAGGTATCACGAAAAGGAAAAAAGAAGGTTGATCAGCCCATGTTTGATGTGAATGCAGGTCACTCTTATGTGGATGGTGAATCCAGTGGCTCAGAACAGAGCATTGATGATGAGTTGGGTATTCCTTCTATTGTTATACCTGGAGTAAGGAAGACCAGGGATGTTTTGAGAGCACCTGGGAGTGAACCTATTTTGCGCAGGTCTACGAGAGCTAGGTATCCTGTGGATAGGCTGAAATATGATGGATTTACAACCATTCACTATGCATATATGGTCAAAGTGATACAGAAATCAGAACCCACTTCTTTTGAGCAAGCCATGGGAAAAGAAAAATGGGAGAAAGCTATGGATGCCTTGGAAGCAAATGCTACATGGGAATTGGTACCTTTGTCTAAAGGTAAGAATGCAATTGGCTGTAAGTGGGTTTATAAGGTGAAGCACAATGCAGATGGTCCTGTGAACAGATACAAGGCAAGATTAGTAGTCAAGGGGTATGCACAAACATATGGCATTGACTATGAAGAAACATTCAGTCCGGTTGCAAGGATGGCAACCGTAAGAGCAGTCATTGCTATGGCTGCATCAAAGGGATGGTCTTTACATCAGATGGATGTAAAGAATGCCTTCTTGCATGGTGATTTGCAAGAAGAGGTCTATATGGAGCAGCCACCAGGTTATGTGCATGCTGTTCATCCTGAGTTTGTTTGCAGGTTGAAGAAAGCCTTGTATGGCTTGAAGCAAGCACCTAGAGCATGGTCTGACAAGATAGGACAGTATCTTGTCACTATTGGCTTTCAGATTTCCAAGGCAGATTTCTCACTTTATGTGAGAAAAACAGAGAAATGTATTATGCTACTTGTCATTTATGTTGATGATTTGATTATGACAGGTGACAGTGATGAAGATATCCTTCATGTGAAAATGCTATTGAAGCAGAAGTTTGAAATGAAGGATTTGGGAGAGCTGCGTTATTTCTTGGGCGTTGAGGTGATTAGATCACCAAGTGGGATACAGCTCTTGCAGAGGCAGTATGGATTGGACATGCTGTCCAAATATGGGATGACAGGCTGTAAGTCTATTTCAGTTCCTTTGGAGCAGAATGTGAAGCTGAGCGCAGATGCAGGTGAGTTCTGGAAGACCCTACTATGTACAGACGCATAGTAGGAAGCTTGATTTATATGACTATTACCAGGCCAGATTTGAGTTATGTTGTTGGATTGGTAAGTCAGTTTATGCAGGCTCCAAGGAAACCGCATTTGGATGCGGCTAGACGCATACTCAGGTATGTGAAGTCCACATTGCAGTATGGACTATTTTATGAGACTGGGGTTCAGATACAGTTGCATGGATACACTGATGCTGATTGGGCTGGTAGCATTTCTGATAGACGATCTACCAGTGGATATGTGTTCTCTTTTGGGAGTGCTGCAGTCACTTGGAGCAGCAAGAAACAGCCTACAGTTGCCTTGTCCAGCACAGAGGCTGAGTACAGGGGTGCAGCAATGGCTGCATGTGAGGTAGCTTGGTTGCATAAGCTACTTTATGATATGCATCAGCCTACAGATGGGCCAGTTGTCATTTATTGTGACAACATGAGTAGTATACACTTGGCAAATAACCCAGTCTATCATGCTAGAACAAAGCACATTGAGGTGCATTATCACTATGTGCAGGAGAGGGTTTTACTAGGTCTTATTGATCTAGTTTATGTCAGCACAGAGGATCAGGTAGCTGATATATTCACGAAGGCATTGGGCGCAGAGAAGCTGCGCAAGTTCAGAGACCTGCTTGGTGTGCAGGAATTGGGATTGAGCTCGAGGGGGAGTGTTGAGATATCGAGCTCCACTCGTGATATGCCAGGGTGACCGTTGTGCATTTATGTCACCGACTTGTCAGTTGCAGATGCGGTTGGTACACCGCCTATGAATAATAGCTACATGACAGCTATCCTTATCTACTCTAGTTCGTGGCTCAGTTAGTTTGCCACCTTAGTTAGTTGAGTTTGGTTTAAGACCCATATATAGGGTTTTTCTATTTCTATGTATGTGAGTTCTTTTGGCTTACACAACTAAGAAGAGGAAAACTGTTTTCAGCCTCCACCTGTGTGTGTATTCCCCCATTGTGCAAGCAAGAAAGCTACAAGTGAGACTCCTTCCTTCTCTCCCACAATCTTCACAATTGGTTCAATCCTTTTGAGCACTTATGGCCTCCTATTTCTACACACTGTGAGAGTACAAGTAACCACTCCAGAGGATTCTATCCTTGGTCCCAGCAATGAAATGAAAAATATCGAGCTTACGCATAGTGGATTGGACTTTGGATGGACTTTTATTCTTTCAAGAGTTTTCCTTATCGAAATGGTTTCACGCTATCACTCATATAGCTGGTTCACAATCTAACTTCAAATTGTCTATGCCTCTTCACTCAATCCCATAGATGTAAGAAAGCATAAAAGATTCAAGGTTTATAATAGACTCACCAAACTCACCTCTCTTATTGTAGTCTTGCTGTCGAAAGTGAGCTTGATAGCCTCATGATTTGAATTTGGTTCCTCTTGTGCTCTTCAACCATCAATTTGCAACGGATCCAATTCACTCCAAGCTAAGAAAAAGAAGAAGAATAGAGGAGGAGATCTCTCTCCTGCTTGGCCCCTTAGTCTCTTTCTCACTCTATTTTTCTCACTCAAGCAAGCTATGGAGGCAAGAATGCACTATGTGGAATGCAAGTGGTGGAAAGAAGAAGAGAAGTAAAGAGGGGATTATCTCACACACACACACACACACACACACACACACACACACACACAAGCTATACTGGAAGCAGTAAGGTAGAGAAGGAAGCAAGAGCTCAATAGTTGCACACACAAGAATGAGGGCATTTGTTGATTTTGCATATTATACACATTAGGTTTCCTAGGCAAATAGCGTTAACCCTTGGCCTCTCTCCAAAGTTAGGTTACCTCTTTTATATCACTAGCTTTCTAGCATAGTAACATGGAATGCCCATTTTCTAGCTTTCCATCCTAGTCCACCAATCCTGTCCCCGCACCACCTCAATCCTGCCCCCATGTTAGAGCTCCCTCTCATGGTGATAGGGGATGGCGATCCCCGTTCCCAAAACCTATGTTACTATGCTTTCTAGTTTGTACATGATTGATAGACTTTCCTGTGGATCTACATATTTTAGGGGTCGTTCGCACATACAAAAATAGAAATTTAAGATATGCAAACTGTGAATATGGGAGATTACACTTTGCACGGGAGTGAGCCCGACTCTCACTTTTCAATTAAATACAATGTAGTAGGATAAAATGAAGTCTAGCTATTTGAATTGAATATTCAGTGTGCAGATTCCCGATGCTTGAGGTAATCCAATATTTTGCAATAAATCTATTGTTTGTGTTTTTGGCACCCTTTTATGCTTCAATGAACTTTAGCTTTTTCTCTTGGTCCATTGACTAGTCTCTGTTGACTCCTTTGGCCATGCTTTGATTGTTTTGCCTAGCCCTTTAACTTTGAATTCGATTTGAATCTTCACCATCCTTTTGCAACCTTCTCTATTTGGGGTTAACAATGAGAGTCGGTTTACGTCCCCCATGGTTGAAGATGTGAAGTGGGTCTACAAGACCAAAATATGTTGGTAGATGGCACCTTGAAGAAGTATACGACAAGGCTTGTTACCAAGGATTTTGCGCAAAAGCTAGGATTGAATTACTTGGAGACCTTTCCTCTAACTGCCCAAATGTTAGTTGTTGTAACCCATCATCACTAGCTTGTGTATCAAATGAACATGAAGTCTACATTCCTCAATAGCGTTCTACGAGAGGAGGTTTATGTTGATCGGCCTCTAGATTGCAATGTTCCTAGCAAGGAGGGTCATGTATATCGCTTTAGTTTGGCTCTCTATGGTGTGCAGCAAGCTCCTAGGCTTGTTATGAGCAGATCGACTACTCCTTCCTTGAGCCAAGAGTTTTCTATAAATTATTTGGCCTTCTCCACTTTATTGCCGGTCTTGAGGTCTACCAGCTACCTCATGGTATGTATCTTCATTTCCCAGCATCAGTACACAGTCAAGCTTTTGGTAGAGTTCGGCATCAGTACATAGTCAGCTTGGTAGAGTTCGGCATGGTGTCATGTAAGCCCATTTCATGCCTTGTGGATCTAGAGTCCGAACTTTCTATTGCAAGTGATTCATTGGCAAATATTACATGTTATCAGAGCCTTGTTCGATCACTTATTGTCCTGGCATTTTTTACGTGGCAGCTTTATTGTCTTTGTTTATGAAGAGTCCCCTGCATGCTCACTAGGCAAGCTGCTCTCTGTGTGTTGCGGTATCCTTAGGGAACTTGTTCCTACAGGATCTTGTATGGAGAGGGGGCCATTGTTATAGAATGGGCCTTGCATCTCCAACACTTGACATTTGATGACTGGATATGCTTTCTCCCTTGGATTTGGTGCAGTTCTTGCAACAATATGAAGTAGCCTAATGTAGCTCTTTCTTTGATGGAGGTAGAATGTTGAGCTTTGTGTTCTACCACTCAGGAGGTAGTATGGCGCTGCTGCATGCTTTTGGAGCTTGGATACCCACAAGCAATACCATCTTTACTTCAGGTCACCGATCAGAGTGCTCTAGCTCTTGCAAAAGCCTCATGGTTCATGCCCGCATGAATCACATAGAGGTTTAGTACCATTATGTTTGAGAGTGCATCTTGGATTTGGAGCTGGAGATGGTCCTGATGGAACAATGAAGCAGACATCTTCATGAAGTCTCCCACAGTTTTCAATGCTTCATCATAGGCACCTCCTTGGCTTTGTACTTTGAGGATTTGAAAGGGGGTGCTAGCATTTAGCATTCACTCAGCATTTTGTCCCAGTCCGATTGTGTTTGTCTCAGCCTATTCACACTTGTCCACAGGTGCATAGCAGTTTTTGCCAAGTGGCAGTTTGGGTGGCCAGTTTCCAGCATTTTGCATATGCTGCTTGGACCAGAATAATGCGGTAGAAGAAAGAGAATGCTAAAATAGCAGGCGATGCCTGAGAGATTGGAGGTGAACTGATCTGCCGATAAAATGCCATGGCACCTCACTGACGCAGATCAGCAGTGTGCAGGGGCTGATTGTTGAGCCTTGTATTCAACATTCTCATTTTGATTAGTGCACAATTGTTCCTTCCCTCTGTGTCCCCCCCACCCAAACAATGTTTGTGATCTACGTCTGTTGTGCACTCTCACAGGGTAATCATCTACCAACAACAAGAAATATAGAGAGCCATGCAAAGAGGGAGTATGCATGGGTCCACACAAACTTAAATGAATAAGATCCTGAATATTTAGAGTCATAGAAGGTAGTCCTTGGGAAATTCCTCCAGGTGTGCTTGCCATCCAAGCAAGCCTTGCAGGTCCCCTTGCAATCTTTCAGTGGAGGTAGATATGTACCAATCCAGGGGCTCAACAAAGAAAATGAAATATGGCCACACCTTTGATGCTATAGCCCATATCAGGTGGTGTTGCTATGAGATTCAGCAAGTGTTAGAAAACCAGATCCTCCTTCCCCATCTGAGACACGTGAGAAGAGAGTTGGTGAAGGCTCCCTTTCTATAGCCCCTTCTCAATATGGCACATGTTAGAAGAGAGTCAATGAATACTCATCATCATCTGAAACGGTCTGGCAGCTTTCTTAAGCTGATCCAAAGTTAATATAAGCTTTTCCGCTTCCTCATGCATCTGGATACTCTTTAATAGCATGCAGTTCAACACTTGAGTAAACTGTAAGTGGAATTTTTGTTATCTTATCATTTAATAGCTGTTTAACCATTTCTCTATAGATATGTTGATAGCTGTTTAACCGTTTCTCTATAGATATGTTGTTCATCAGCTCTATGCTCTTTCCATTGTGACATTATAGTCATTAATTTTTTAAAAAATTGTATCTAGACATGTACAAACTACACTTTTCAAAAGGCTTTCCAATTTGCCTGATATGAAACCCAGATACTTTAGTTTTTGGAAATACATTTTCTTTTATTATATCCAGAGTGCTAGATTATTGGTCTATTGAGCTGATGGAAAGCTAAAGATCTCCTTGGTGGCTTCTTGTCCAGTGCTTCAATTGAAGGAGCTTGGTTTTGCACAGCCTAGTTGGCCTGCCACCAAGTTAAAGCAGGTACCAGCTGTTAATAAATGAGTATGTTACAGATTGATGCACATGAAAGTATATTGATACTTTTAGTAACCATGCTTGGTTGTCACGTTTGTCAATATATAGGGGTTTGGTGATGCAGTGTGTAGCGTTTTGGATAGCTTGACAGATATTGCCTTGGATTTTCAGAGATTCAAGTTTGAGCAGCCAGTTTATAAATCAGATTTGTATGGTTTTAAAGCTGTTTGCTCCCTCACTTTGTTCATGCACCATTTTTTACTTGAAAGTGATACAAACAGTCTCTCTGTTATGTGCTTACACCAGGTCTTTTGATGAAGCTGAGGCTGTTGATGTTGAACAGGTAAGGAACCAATAGTTCAAAATATGTTTCTCATAGATCAATCATGGGTTTTCTGCTTTGTGGTGCTCAACCCTTTATGTTTTTCTTCAAAGGGATTAGCTTAGCTATCTGACTTTTGACAAAGACATCTGTCCTGTGTTGTTTCTTATCTTCAGAACTTTGTTCTTCTTAGCTGTGCTTTGTCCAATTGTCCAATTCCTATGTAATGTGCTGCCTGTGTTGTTTCTTATCTTCAAAAGTCTACTCTCATTTTGTACTTTTCCCAGGAGCTATCTCAAGCTGCTATATGAGATTGATATCTGCTTCTCTTGCTAAATCTCAGTGATGGAATAGCAGAATTTAGATTGATAGTCTTGTTTGCATTAGGACTTATGTACAAACAAGCTTTTCAATGCATTAAAATGCTAAAGCTCTTGTTTTAGGGTTGCATTCAAACAGGGGCAGTACACTTGGAATCGAGAGACAAAGATGAAAGCACTTCAGGGGTCTTGGAAGTTAACATGTAAAAAATTGTTTGTCCTGCTTTTCATCGACTTCTGATCGTTACAAGGATAGCTTAACTTTCTGATAGTTTGGTGTCAAAAATTGCTATACAACACATACTGTCTTCTAATCAGCAAAGGTGCTGCTGCAGTGACACACCCCTAGAAACAAGAGATTGCTTTGTGAAAACGAAATTGGAAGCTGAACGCATGGCGCTGCAGCTTCGTATTTCACTGGTTTGTCACTGTCTATCACAGATGAAAGGTTAACCCTTATTTTGTAGAGTATGTCAAGTCTGATGCCAGGATGTATCAAGTACATGCCTGGAGAATATAAACTTTGAATCACAAGTTACTGTGTATGAAGCTTTGTTCAGCTTGCTGAAACTAGGCTTGCATGTCTTGGATTGATGAGTTCCTTGAAAGCTATCTATCTTGATGAGGATTAAACAGAAAATGCTGCTCTTGGAGGTCATGGTTCACCTTATGAACCAGATGTTTGCCCAGTTTTATTTGCCTTCTCTTGATATAGTGCCATTAAAGTGTTTACATGACAACCAAGGACAAGGAGAGTTCCTGAATTTCTTTCTTTGGAGGGCTAACTTTGACTCATCTTGAGCTAGAATGTGTACAAAAAGGTGAATGTTGGAGTATGCACTCAGCCAAACCTCACTCTCACTAACAGAAACACAAGCCCCAAATTAGGGTTTTGCATGTGGGACATAGTAACTCTCTAGGATTGTGTTTCTTTTTAAAATAAGAGGTTTTATTCATTAATTAAGCATGTTTTGGGGCTGTTTAAGTCTCGCTAATGCATTTTTAGCTCAATAGATAGGAGTGGCATGACTCTGAGGACAACCAGGCTCTCTTAACAATGTCAAAAGCTACATAGCCTCACATGTGGTAGTCGATCATGCTCTGTATTTTACCTTTGTAGAAGATAGGGCCACCTTCAATTGCTTGCTACTCTTAGAAATAGCACTTGTTCTAGGTAAGAAGCGATACCCGGTAGTTGATCACTGATGATCATCATCTCCAGCCTAGGTGGAATAAGTCCATCCAAGGAACACTAACATGGTGTCTCTTGAACTTGCAAGCAAGATAGAGAAGGCCATGGTTTGGGTGTACTCTTTAGGTATCATAGAATCTTCATAGCAATTTGCCAATGAGTTTTCTTGGGCTCACTGATAAACGTTGCAAGTAGAACTAACAAACAAAAAAAAGATCAATATGGATGTTAAGCAACCAAATCAATGATCCAACTTGTCACGAGGACATGAAACTTTGATGCTTTGCTTAGCATTTGATTAAGTATTGATCAAATGTGTAATTGTGAGGTGCACATATGATGTGCACCTTAGTTATTTCACAATGAAGAGCCAAGGACCCTGAGAAGTCAGCAGGTGTCGAAGGCAAAAGTTGTAATTGTGAGAGTGCCCAACGGAAGAGGAACACAAACACGGAGAGAAAAGGAGAAGAGGAAAGACAGTAGGAGTGGAAGAGGAATACGAACATGGATAGAAAAGGAGAAGAGAAAAGACTGTAGGAATGGAAGAGAAGTTTGCACTGAATCTGGAAAGAAAGTTGAATATACTGATGGACTGGTCAAGCCCTGCATGCAAACCAAAGCGTTAGTGAGGGCATTGGATCAGGCTAATGATGATGGCAGCACCGAAGGCAGAGACGGAGTGTGCAACATGCAACAAAGAGGAAGATCATATGCTGCAACTAGTGGCCCGTATAAATAGCCAGAAATCTCCAAATCTAGTCAACCAGTCCAAATTGAAAGTGAAAATGCTAGTATGGCACTAATGGACAAGTCATAATCATCAGGGGCTGCATAATCTTTGCCAAGGCAAGGAAAAGTGGCTGCCCATGTAGTGTGAACACAACTAACACTGATTGAGAAAGAAATGCATACAAAACTGAGTGGAAATGACAGCCACGACTCTTATGTCTCTGTTAGAATTTGATGGAGCTCATAGCCAGGAGATGATAGATTGACAGAATAAGATGGTAGGCTAACACTTCCTCTCAGATCTTGGGAGCATCTACAGACCCAACAATTGCATATGATGAAGCATAGAAGCTTGTGGAAGAGGGTTCATGAAGAGATCCACTACATTGTCCTTTGTGGGACAATAGGCCACCGCTAACTCAAAATCCATGATCTGCTACCGAAGAAAGTGGTATTGAATCTCTATGTGCTTTGTGCGAGCATGAAACATAGGGTTCTTCGCTAGAGCTAAGGTATTTTGGTTATCCACACGTAGCTGTGTGGGTCTTGTTTGTGGAAAGCCAATCTCTATTAACAATTGATGAAGCCAAACTGCCTCGTAAGTTGTAGAACAATGTGCACGTTACACAACCTCCATAAAGGCCATAGTAGGCTAATTCTTGCTGTTCCATGAGATATTTCTTGAGTTGAGGGAGAAAGCAAAACCTGTAGTGGAGCATCTTGACTTCACATTACCGACCCAATTTGAGTCACTCCAACTAGCAAGAATGGCTCACTCTCCATATATGATCCCATAGGATTGAGTCCCTTGCAAGAAGTGGTGCAACACATGCAAAGCAGCTCACTAGTGAATCTGAGTAGGACTTCACAAAGAAATATAACAATGCTACCACAAATGAGATGTCTAGCCAAGTATGGATGAGCGAGATGAAGGATTCAACAAGACACCTGTACCTGTAGCATTAAGAAGGGGATCTCTAGTAGTGATCAACTTGGACTCAAGGTCCATGGGGCAAGAAATAGGTTGACACTTGGCCATACCAAATTCTGAAAAAAGCTCGAAGATACACTTGTGGTGGGAAATAAAACTGCCCTACTCCATCTAATAGATCTCTAGACCAAGGAAGAAGTGAAGGATCCCAAGGTTCGTCATGTTGAACTCTTGCTACAAGATTTGGAGTCCGATCAACCTCCTATGAGCCACTCCCTGAAATAATCAAGTTATCCACATACAGGATAACTAAAACACATTTGTCAACCACAATTTTATAATAAAGATGGGGGTCATGATCTAGATGATGGAAGCCACTTTATAAGAAGAATTGATCAATCCTTTGGTACCAAGCCCTAGGAGCTTGCTTCAAGCTATAGAGGGCCTTTCACAATATATAGACATGATCCTCCTTTTACATAACCAAGAGACTATGAAACATAAATCTCATCCTCAAGCATGCTGCTCAAGAAGTTAAACTTCACGTCCATCTGACAGACAGGCTAGCGGTCATGAGCTGCTAAAGCCAAAATGGCCCGAATAGTGGACATATGGGATGTAGGTATGAAAGTCTCCGAATAATCTAAACTTGCATGCTATGCAAAACCCTTGGCAACAAGCCTGGCTTTATGCTCATCTAAGGAGCCATTAGCTAGATATTTAGTTTTAAAGATCCACTTTACACCAATCACCTTCCGCTTCTGTGGACGCGAAACCAACTCCCAAGTATAATTATGCTCGATCTTATGGAGCTCCTTTTGTATAGCACGGTGCTAAATATTCTATGCAAGAGCCTCATCAACTATAGTCGCCTCATGATCTTGAAGAATTCGTGATATAAGGACATAGTTCACATAGGGTGAACTATCCCACTAGGCCGGTATCTTGGTTGATCTATGTGGGTCTGAAGGGATCAGAAGAAAGCGAGTAACACCTATATCCTCCATGAGCCCTTGATATCCAAGGCATCTATCTTTGCATACCAAGCTCTAGGAGCTTGTTTCAAACCATACAAAGCTTTTTTCAGCTTGTAGACCAAGTGTTCCAAGCCCTCAACTGCAAATCCAATGGGTTGCTGTACATATACTTCCTCATGAAGTTCCCCATGTAAAAATGTAGTTTTAATATCCAACTGATGCACAGTCCATCCATAATGAGCAGCCAAAGCAACCATAGACCTGACGGTTGTCATACGGGAAGTAGGAGCAAATGTCTCATCATAGTCAATGCCTTTTTTCTGTGCATAGCCTTTAGCTACAAGCCTTGCCTTGTATTTGTCAATGGATCCATCTGGATTCTGTTTCAGCTTGTAGACCCATTTTGGTCTAATGGCGTTCTTCCCAAATGGCAAAGACACCAAATTCCATGTTTGATTCTTAGTGATAGAATCCAATTCAGCTTTCATTGTTGCCATCCAATGCACACTCTGTTGTGCATCCTCAAAACATTCAGGCTCCTCATCATCAAGGGTGCTTGCCGCCATAACGAACTCCATGGTATATGCAGTATCATGCATAGGAGCTTGCCTTCTAGTACAACCAGCCATGGGTGCATCCAGATGACTATCTTTCATAGTCTGTAAATACCATCTAGGCATTTGTCTTGCCCCTTGACTGTGCATAAGCTCTTACTGAATTTCAGTTTCAACACTTTGCTAAATATTCAGATCAGCCAATGGCTGATTTTCTGCATTTTCCAAAGGAGCAGCTGGCTGAACATTGAGTTCACTTGCTGAAACTCCAGTTGAATCACCAAATGTAATGAGCAGCAGCCCTTCAAATACATCATGGCAGCCTGATATGTGTCTAAACTAGTCAGGGACAATTCTGATTTTTCATCAAATAGTACATTCCTACTGACAAACACCTTTTTAGAAACAAGATTATAGAGTTTGTAGCCTTTGCTCTCACTGCTATATCCCATAAAAATGCATTTAATGGCCTTGTTATCCAACTTTCTCTTGAGTACCTTTGGAATATGTACATATGCAAGGCACCCAAAGGTAAGAAAGTGTCCAACAGAAGGTTTCCGGCTGTTCCAAGCCTCAAAAGGTGTAGTTTTCCTCAAAGCTTTGGTGGGGCATCTGTTCAAAACATGGCAAGCACACATGACAGCTTTCATCCAAAAACTGCGATACAAGCTCTTTGCCTTCAGCATACATCTAGCCATCTCCATGAGTAACCGATTCTTTCTCTCTGCAACCCCATTCTGGGAGTATAAGCAGTAGTGTACTGATGGACAATGTCCTTTTGCTTCAAAAAGGAATTCAGCATAGAGGACATGTGTTCTCCCCCCTTGGTCTGAACGGAGAGTCTTAATTTTACAACCTGACTGGTTTTCAACAAGTGCAATAAAAGCCAAGAATGCATCATACACTTCTAACTCTTTGACCAAAGAGTAGACCTAGCAAAATCGAGTAAGTCATTAATAAAAGCCACAAAATAGTAACATGCTCCCAATGACTTTGTCTGCATAGGTCCACATACATTTGAATGCACTAATTGCAACCTGGCTATTGCTCTAAAAGTAACATCACGGGGAAATGAAAAACGACACATTTTTTTCAAAATACATCCTTCGCACAAGTGCTCAGGTCTCTCCAATAGAATCCATCTAGCATTTGCGTACGCTGTAAGAGCATCAAGCTGCCAAAGTTCACATGCCCCATCCTAGCATGCCATAACTCTGCCTGTATCATAGCAAGAGTAAGAGTGGATGTCAAATACGCTGATTGATTAACTGAAAGAGCATCCAACTCGTATAACCCATGACATAAAGTGTATGTCAAGACCAAAGTCATGTGTTGTTTGTTTCTCACCATGCATATGTCATTATCAAATGTAAGCTGCAATCCACAACGTGTCAAAGAAGAGATAGAGAGCAAATTCTTCTTTATGCGTGGCCCAAATAAAGCATCTTGTAGGTGGAGAATAGAGCCATCAATGGCTGTGAGCACAATCTCCCCAATACCTTTAATTGTTAGCAGTCATGTTTGTCATGCCTTGTCATCTCCTGCCTGTGAGTCTCAGTCTGAGTCAGACGAGGACATTAGGAGCTCTGACATGTCTGTCATGTGTTATGATGGGGGAGGCTAGACACTCTCGACTGGCTATCTTAGGATGTGTATTTCTTTTTGGCCTCTTTTAGTGGGCAGCCACTAGCTGCCCGGCCACTTTTTTGGTCACTGATATGGGGCGCCCATTTTAGGGCACTTTTAGGGTTTGCGCCCATTTTAGGGTTAGGGTTAGGGTTTGTCCGTTGCCTATTTATTGGCAGCCCCCCTCCCCATTTCATTAGTTGTCTTCTTGCAGATTCCGACACTCCTTCTCCCCCGTGGTGGTGCTGCCATCGTCATCAGCCTGATCTGGTGCCCTCACTGACGCTGTGGGCTGCGTACAGGGACTGATCAGTCCATTTCAGTGTATTCAGCATTCATTTCAGTCAGTGCAGATTTCTCTTCCTTATTTTCTGCTTTCTCTCTCTCTCTCCCTCCGTGTTCGTATTTCCTCTTCCGTTGCGCACTCTCACATGGTATCATCGCCAAACTGAGAGCACGGAGGTCTTCATCGACTGGAGAGAGACCACACCTATCATTTGTTGCTGCCCCCCTTCTCTCCAACAGCCAGGCGGCCCCTCCAGGTGGTCTGAATATTTGCGTTTGCTGCATAGGTGGTCTGAATATTTGCGTTTGCTGCATCAGCCCCTTCCAGAGGCTGCCATGTCATCAACCAGCCCTGTCTCCTTGCGTTTTCAGCTGGGCGGCCTTCTTTTCAACTGGGCGACTCCACTACAGGCTGCGTTTTGCATCCACGCTGGTCGTCTACCCTCCTGGCGGCTCATCTCCAGCTGGCGCTTCTTTTCTGGGCTGTGTTTTGGTGCCTGGCAACTTTCCCTCCGGCTTTTGTGCCCTACACAGCTGCGTTTTCACCTCCTGGTGATAGGCGACCTGATTTCCTGGAGTTTGGTGGTTCTTCTGGTGGTTGGTGACCCTTCTGGTGGTCATTCTTCGGCATCGGCACAGTTTTCTTTGGTGTTTGGTATTTTGCAGATTGGAAGATGTCTTATCATCAGTTTACAGGTTTTGATGACTCAGATGATGAGCTTTTGTCTCGACATTCATTTGAACGGAGGTGTGATTTCTATCATGAGGACCGTCGTCCGGAGTCTATTCCTCTTTCCCGTCCTCCTTCTATTCATGTATCTCGGCGAGCCCCTTCCAGTGGGCCAAAGATGCAGCCTTTGGTACCCCCTGTACAGGTACCCGTACTTCCTCAGCTGCCCAAAGAGGACCGGTTGGATGGCTCCAACTTTTCTCTATGGTCCTGCAAGGTGGAGTGTATCTTGGACTCCTTCGATCTTTGGGAGCTTGTTTTTGTTCCTATTCCCCGGCCTCAGGTGGATCCTGCAGATGGGACATCTATGGATCGTGCAGCCTTATGGGATCGGCTTAATTCTAGAGCCAGATCTTTCCTCTTTCTGAGTTTGCAGGATTCTGTCCTTGTTCATGTTCACAGGTTGAAGACTGCAGCGGACGTGTGGCAGAAGCTAGCGTCTCTCTATCAGCAGAAGACGTTTGCCCACCGGATATCTCTCGAAAAGAAGTTGCGGATGCTCGCTATTGATGATAGTCCTTCCATGAAGGACCACATCAACAGATTACAGGATATGAGGGATGAGCTTGCATCCCTCGGTCGGACGATATCTTCTGAAGATATGGCCATGATTCTCTTGACTCAGTTGCCATCGCCTCGGTTTGATGTCTTCTACACCAGCCTACTTACATCGAGGACCCGTGAGAAGCTTCTATGGGAGGAGTTATCCCCGCTTGTCTTGGAGCACGACGAGCGACTCAGAGAGGTCAGTGCTAGTGGATCCGACTCCACTAGAGCCTTTGTTGCAGGTTCGGGAGGACAGAAGAAGAAGAAGAAGTCAAAGGCTAAGAAGAAGGACAGTTCTTCAGACTCTGACTCAGATTCAGAGAGACCGAAGTGCCCACACTGTGGGAAAGGGACACATCCAGAGGAGAAATGTTGGAAGAAGTACCCTCACCTTCGTTCGGGAGCGAAGGGTGGATCTACATCGGAGCCTTCTTCTACCTCTACACCAGCTGTTACCCATGAGTCAGTGTTCCTTCATATCCATGCTTTGGAGGAGGATCCTTCTTTCGTGGTTGCAGTGTCTTCTGCGCAGCCTTGGTTAGTGGACAGTGGTGCTTCGAGTCATATGACTCCCCGAGGTGATTTGTTACAGGATCTCCGTCCATCAGAGGGTTCAGTCACTGTTGGTGACATTTTATCGGTGCCTATTAGTGGTGTTGGCACATTGCCTTTGTTTACAGACCGACCTACGAGCTTCCTTTCACAGGCCCTACATGTTCCGGACTTGGGCCTTCCCCTCCTCTCAGTTTATGGCCTTACGAGGCTTGGCACACGAGTGATCTTCACCGAGCATGCCGTTGTTATTGAGGATTCTCTTACAGGAGCTGTCTTATCTACAGGTTGGCAGGAGAGCGGGCTTTACAGGCTCCATTCCCCTTCTTTGATGCAGGGTCCTCCGAGGCAGTCTATTGCTACACCCGTTCCCGCTTGTGCACCTTTTATTCCACAGGTTTCTTCCCATCCCCCACCTTCTCCTCCGGTGGTTCCCTCGTACCCCCCATCCCTTTCAGAGGGGGACGATCTCGGTGATGCGGCTGTGGATTCCCTGGCCCCTAGTGTTTTAGAGGGGGCTTTCCAGGATCGTGAGGAGCTCCTTCAACAGCAGTCTACTTCGACGGACTTCATCGACATTGGCATTCCTCTTGCCACCCCAGGATCTATTTCTTCTTTGGCCTTCAGCCACATCCAGGATCTGAGAGGGGGTGTTAGCAGTCATGTTTGTCATGCCTTGTCATCTCCTGCCTGTGAGCCTCAGTCTGAGTCAGACGAGGACATTAGGAGCTCTGACATGTCTGTCATGTGTTATGATGGGGGAGGCTAGTCACTCTCGACTGGCTATCTTAGGATGTGTATTTCTTTTTGGCCTCTTTTAGTGGGCAGCCACTGGCTGCCCGGCCACTTTTTTGGTCACTGATATGGGGCGCCCATTTTAGGGCACTTTTAGGGTTTGCGCCCATTTTAGGGTTTGCGCCCATTTTAGGGTTAGGGTTAGGGTTTGTCCGTTGCCTATTTATTGGCAGCCCCCCTCCCCATTTCATTAGTTGTCTTCTTGCAGATTCCGACACTCCTTCTCCCCCGTGGTGGTGCTGCCATCGTCATCAGCCTGATCTGGTGCCCTCACTGACGCTGTGGGCTGCGTGCAGGGACTGATCAGTCCATTTCAGTGTATTCAGCATTCATTTCAGTCAGTGCAGATTTCTCTTCCTTATTTTCTGCTTTCTCTCTCTCTCTCCCTCCGTGTTCGTATTTCCTCTTCCGTTGCGCACTCTCACATTAATAGGGTATGATGCATTGTTGGCACACTGTATAGACTTGCCAACTAGAGTTGCATGAACAGATGCAAATAAATCTCTGCGAGATGTGATATGACTAGAAGCATCATTGTCAAAAAACCAAGTGTCTGCATCCTCAGTAGAGCTGAATGCTCGATCTGCCCAAGAGGTGTCATAACTGCATGTATAAAAACAATAGTCCCTGTTTGCAACAAAGGACGCGGACTCAGTAGCAGTGGAAGGAGCATTAGAAATAGACATTCTTGACTCCTTTTTCTTCTCTTTGGCAATGCGCTTTCTACACTCAGTAATGTAGTGGCCTGGCTTCTTGCAATAATGACATTTGCTCTTTTTGGCTTGCATGTCTCCTTGTTTTTTGTTTGCCTGTGATGTGCCAGAAGTCCCAGAACTTTGCGGAGCGTTCTTCACTTGGCTGCCTTTGCCCTTCTGTCTAGCCATAAAAGCCTACTCAGAGGCTATAGCATTCATACCACTATTGCTCCTGTTTGCTCCTCCTCTAGAAGCAAACTGACTAACTGAAGAAAAGTGATTGGCTGTGCGGAAATCCTCATGGTGAGGTTTAAGGCCGTATGAAAAGTGAAGTACGAAGGAGGTAATGGGTTCAAAGTGGTAGATATCATCTGTGCATCCGAATAGTACTCACTAACATTCATGAGTTGCTCTTGTAGGTCCTGAATTTTGTTCAAGTGATCTTGAATAGAATCACCTTCATCCATTTTCAATGTCTCTAGCTCTTTCTTCAAGAAAGAGATGCGAGTCTTATTCTTGCCTGCAAACATTTGCTCCAAAGTTAGCCAAGCTTCTTGTGACGAAGCTGCTGAACGAATGTGGGGGATGATTGACCGTTGAACTGCCAATGCAATCAATGACAAAGCCTGTGCATCCCGTGTATTCCATACTTTTTGAGCTGTTGTTCTTTGGGGAAGTGGTTGAAGTGGAGCAGGCTGAGGTGCCCGTGGTGCACATCCTCCTGGAGGAGGAGTAGTAGAGCCACAACTGAAGGTCGAGCTTCTTCTCCACTGACATAATCCCAAAGATTTTTGGCCACAAGTACATTCTTCATCATGAAGGACCAAAGTGAATAGTTATTTCCATCCAATCTGTCCTCTTTGGATACATAGGTAAAAACATCTCCTCCTTGATTTGCCATGATTTTCAATTATCAAATAAAGATGCAAAAGAGCAATGTCGAAGTAGGACTACACTGGAAATCTGAAAATTTCCAGAAATTGTAGGAAATAACTTTCTGCACTTAGTGTACAGAGGTACACTCTGTCAAAACTGTTTGTTATGCATGCAGCCAACGTGCTATCAGTGTTCAGCAACACTGACCAGCAAAATCTCCAAAATTTCTTGCCTCAGGTTTGTCAAAACAATCTGTCAGTGACTGTAACTGCAGTGCGTATGCCAATGTTCCTAGAAAACAAAAAAGCCCTAAAATTTTTTGATGAATGTGTCCAGAAATTGCATTCAATGTGTCCTAGACACGTTTCTTGAATTCTGTGTTTGTGGCGTGGAACCCCGGCTTCCAGAAATTGCAGGAAATTAAAAAGTAAAAAAAAAAACTAGTAAAATTACGGTTTATTGGCGCAGAGCCGTTAGGCAGGTGTTTGACAGGTTGATTGGCGGCGGGTGGACCAATTGTGGACGGGAGAACTATCGGGCAGGATGTCGCAAGCAAGTTGGCGGGCGAAGTGACTGATGTCGCAGGACAGGGACAGAGCAGGGGCATAGTCGACGAGCGAGGCGACTGATGGTTGGTCAGACGCAGGTGACGCTCGAGACAGCTGGCGAGTGTGGCACAGGTGTTTCAGCCGGGCTAGCTGGACGTCTTCAAACAAGAATGGTGAGCACGCAGGGGCGGGTGCTAGTCCAGGTGGGTGTGACGTCTGGCGGGTGGTGCAGAGGTTGTGTCTGACGGGTGGCATTGGAGACGTTTGCCATAGACGAGTTGCTAAGGTGGGCAGCATTGGCGAGTGGCGAGCAGGGTGTTGCGAGATTGATGGGCTGTGCTGTCAGGACGTGGCCACGGTGGTCCGTACAGCAGGCTGGCATGTCAAGCTGAGCAGAGCCAATGCTCTGATACCAAATGTGAGAGAGGAAAGGATCAAATCTCAACACACAAAACTAGTAGACAGTAGAGAGTGAAGCACGACACCCAATGCAATAGATTGAAAGAGTGTAAACTTAAAGTACAAGGTACAACCCTTAAACCTTAGGGTTGTAGGGGGTGTACACACCCGAACACGGTAAGTGCTTGTAAGTGTGTGTCATAAGCGCATACGAAATAATACCATAAGTCTGGGTGAAAAAACCTCTCCTACCAAGAGTAAAAAGTGTCCCAATGTCCTACTGATCACAGACACTCCTATGTGAGCGTAGGCGTAAGTGAGGCGTGAGTGAAATACCCAACAGAAATAGGAGTCATCATCAAGGGTGGAAGTGGAGCAAAAGGGGGAGGAGGGGAAGGAGTTGAAGACGGAGGGAAAGGGGTTGAAGATGAAGGAGGGATGCTAATAGGTAACATGGAAGGAAGGGGTGGAGTTGATGGTGGGGGGAATCGGTGGATGATGAAGATCCACTTGTAGAAGAAACACCATCGATGGGATCATAGGAGGCTGCAGCCTCATCAAAGATCATGTCCCTACTCCCATCAATCTCTCGTGTCTTCGGGTCATAGAGCTTGTAGCCCTTCTGCCCTTCTGTTGGAAATGGAGAGAGAGAGAGAGAGAGAGAGAGAGAGAGAGAGAGAGAGAGAGAGAGAGAGAGAGAATGAGCAAGAGTGGGCAGTAGTTCAATACTTAAAAGATGCAAGTGCTAGAATGAAAGTACAGTAGGTCTTAAGTAAGTTAGATCTATCCCTAACTCAACTAGAGCTAATTTAACTCTAGAAATAACTCTAGAAGTGGTGACGCAACTTATTAATGTAGTTGTGTTCACACCACAAACCAACTAACTAAAACATCGGGCATTGCCCATAGAATTGGCAAATTCTAGTACCCCCTTGGAGTGCCAATGTGGTAGAAGTACAAGAAGATCATTCACCAAAGGGTAGCAAGTTTAAGGACTTTCGAAAAGCCTCAAACTTCTCACGAGGAAGTGCTTTGGTGAAAATATTTGCAATATTCTCTTGTGTAGGGACATACATCAAATTGATCTCTCTGACATAATGGTAATGTATCTCAATGTGTTTCGTGCGAGCAAGAAACACAGGATTCCTTGCCATTGCAATAGCACTTCGACTGTCAGAAAGTATGAGTGGACATAGAAACAGGGAACGCTCGTTTCGGCACGTAAGAACGGATTAATGCGTTCCGGGAGGTTCGAGCTCAAGAAACGTTGGCGGAACGTTTCAGCTCGTTCCTTGTCCCGTTTCCCCCCCCCCCCCCCCCCCGTTCCCTGTTTGGAAGTACAGTTCCAACAGCTGAAATTTTTTTATAAAAGAAAATGGTCGATTGACGTCCGTTTAGGTCGTGATTCGCTAGCCTGACATCCCGTGTCAGCAGCTTGACTCTCCTGCCTCTGTCGCCTTCCTTGCTTGCTTGCCTGGCTTGGGCCCTGCTTGCTCCCGCCTCTCCTGCCTTCCTGGCCTGTGGCCCACCTCTCCTGCCTGCTTGGTGTGACTCTCCTGCCTGCCTGGCCTCTTTGTCTCTTTGTCTTTGTCTCTGTCTCTGTCTCTCTCTCTTTGTCCTGTTTCCGTTCCCCGTTCCTGGTAACTATGGTGTAGGAACCTCCAAAGAAATCCGTAGATTAGCCAACAATCTACACAGCCATACACATTCCATTGTTGTAGTGAAGACTACTCAGCCTCACAAGATGAGGTAGCTACTGTAGGTTGTTTCTTACTTAGCCATGAAATGCATGAGCGTCCTAAAAAGAGAGTGTGTCCACTAGTAGATTGCCTAGTGTTTGCATCACTAGCCCGGTTAGAATCATTGTAAGCCAGTAGATGCAAGTCTCCCCCTCGGGAAATAATAATGCATGTGATTGAGTACCTTGCAAATATCGGAAGATCTACTTAATAGCTTGCCAATGTATGGTCCATGGGATGTGCATATATGTGCTCACTTGAGATACTGCATACTGAATGTCAAGGTGTGTGTTGCAAAGATAAATTGGCTGTAAATTGCAACATCAAACATCTTTTCACCATCATGCATAGAAAACTTTAAGGCTTGCTCCATAGGAGCACACATAGGTTTGCAATCTTACATGTTGAACCTATATAATAGCTTGTCCACATACTGTGACTATCACATAATGATGCCATGCTGATTTTGGGTGAATGGAATCCCCAAATTATAGTGTAGACAGCCCATATCTCACATAGCAAATGCATGTTTTAATTCGGCCTTAAAATCTGCAATTTTTCCCTCTATAGGTCCAGTGAGTAGCATGTCATCACATAAAGAATGATAATCAACAAGTCTCCCCCTTCATTCTTAATGTACAGAGTGGGACCTCACTTACTTTCTCCCACTCTTGCCTTGGACTATTGCCACTCTAAATGCCCTTATAAAGCATGTACGCTTCATGTTGTGGAAGAAGGATTCTTTGCATGCAGGAATATCCTGGATTTCTTGGAGTCATGCTTGTACGGTTGTACCCCTAAAAGTGTGGGTGGTGGAGATATTCTTGATGCAAAGGTTCACATGGTGGTCGGGCCCGGTCACTTTTTCGAGCTATGTGCATTGATTATCACCGGTGGGTCTTTACTGTCAAGTTTTTCTTGGAAGATTGGGGCCTCATCCATGGTAATACTAGCATATAGGCTTCATGGTGGCACATTTTTGCACATTTTTAATTCTGATGCCCACTTTTCGACACCTTCCTCCTCTTTGGTGAATCATTTGGTTTGTTCTTGGTGCATGGTTCTTCGAAAGGTGCATTGGAATCATGTAGAGGATCGCTCAAAAGGAATCCAATAAAGTCTCCTCGTGGATATTGTGAGTTGTGGGGTCAATTAGACAAGATGGTGCAACTTGTGTAAACCTTTCTTGTACCTATTCTTGATCGTCCTTGGCACGGCTGGGATCTTCTTGGCAGTCTTAACCTTCAAAAGGCTTTAGCTAACCAGGTTTATCATCTCATGATTAAGGATCATCATTGGCCGGTCAATAAAGCCAATGTGATGTGGGGTATACATAAATCTAAGGTCTAGTGGAAGAAGATTGTGATAGAGGACTGCTAAATAAGACACCCTTTAAATGCAGGGTCTTTCTTTGGCGAGTGAACGTTGGTGGGTTGCTTCTTGCCTCAGCTTTTTGAAGCGCCGAATATTTAATGGCAACTACTTCTTTTGCACGACCATTGTGGAGTCCTCACGCCATCGATTTATCTCCTACCCTTTAGCCAAGAAAATTTGGACTTTCATGTCAGATATTTGGAGAACGTGGTTGGTCCGTTGCTGCACCCCTTTGACTGGGATTTTTCTTGGCCAAAGCACCCCACCCCGCTACAACAACATATGAAGCTTATGTTTCATCTCCTCAAATTTTGGGGTTGTTGGCATAATTGGGTTACCTGGAACACTTTTGTCTTCAACTTAGTTGCACGTGTTCAAGGACATATTGTTAGAATCAAGGGTCTCTCGCATTGGCGGTTAGATCTTATTCAGTATGCTGATCTTCTCCCTTGGGAGGATTTTGGTACCTTGTCATTGTTAGAGATCACAGCCTGATCAGGAGCAGCAGGTGCAGTCGGACAGTTTCTGTCCGTGTGCAGTCGGACTGCCACGTGGCAGTCCGACCTGTTCAGACAGTCGGCTGCATTTAATGCAGCCGACAGGCTGTTTCTGGCGCCCTGGTTTTCGCCCAGATTCTGGCTATAAATAGCCGAGTTCTCCAGCAGTCTCCAATACTTCTCTGCTCGCAGATTACAGACCGGTGGCACGCGCAGATTCCGTCTTTGTTCGCAGATTTCAGACAGGAGAGAGTGCAGACTGCAGCGGACTTCGAGGTGAACAGCAGCTTACATCGTCGAGGTGGAGACACGCAGTCCAGCGCACTGCGCCCGTGTATATATCTGCATATCTTTGTATTCAGCACACTTTATACAGCAGATCTTCATCTTCTACTGTCTCTTTCTCTCTCTTTTCTCTCTGCGTTCTCTCTCTCTCAGTCCTGCGCTTCCGCACCGCTGCACTCTGACATGGTATCAGAGCAGTGTTAGAGGGCTGACTGAGCACAGAACCAACCTGAAGAGGAGTTTCTATCGCGACACAAATTTGCGTTTTCAGCGTTTGAGGGCAGACAGGAGGGTTGCGCCTTAGAACAAGGCTGAAGTGAGCGTGGGCGCATAGGAAAGGAGTCCAGGTGGTGGATTTGCTGCTGTTTGATGCGGAGGAAGTTTGAGTTTTCAGCATTCAAGTGTAGGTTTTGCTTTTTCATCGCCTTCGGCGGGTGAAGAAGTTTCAGGACGCGGAAGAGCCTTAGCAGGCTGAGTTTTCACAGTCAGAGGGGGCTGCTTTTGCGTTTGTGAAGGCATTACAGGTGAAGATGTCTACAGAGATTGACTTGGAGTTCCAGTCGATTATGGACCGGAAGGTGCCTGTCTTACCGGCTCTTCCCGCAGATCAGAAGCTCGATGGCGACAACTACCGCATTTGGCGTGTCATGATGTTGGCCATCCTTGAGTCCTATGATTTGGCGGAGCTTGTACAGGAGGAGATCGACCGGCCCTCGGTAAGAGATGAGTCCAAACTCTCTTCCGATGCTCGTGCGGAGTTGGCCAAGGCACAGTCTCATTGGGACAAACTGAATGCAAGGATTCGTTCCTTTCTTTTTCTGTCTTGTACTACAACCGTGATAGCTCACATCGAGCACTTGACAGTGGCTCGGGAGATATGGCTGGAGCTTGATCAGATGTACAATCGGATGACCCTTATGAAGCGGGTTTCTTTGGATGTACAGATGCGGACCTTGTCCGTAAACAAGTCTTCTTTGCTGCGGGAGCACATCAACAAGCTAAGGCAGCTGCAGATGCAGGTTCAGAATGCGGGGAAGCCGATTTCCTCCAAAGACATGGCGATCACACTATTGTCCCAGTTGCCGCCACGATTCGGTACATTCTACTCCGCCCTTATTGCTTCGGGGCGGGAGTCTACTCTTCGGTGGGAAGAGTTGGTTCCTATGGTCTTGGACCAAGAGGAACAATTAAAGGGACAGAATGCTTCCAAGTCGGAGGCGTTGACAGGTCAAGTCTCTCAGAAGAAGGGGAAGGACCCAAAGAAGAAGAAGGGGGATAACAAGTCAAAGAAGGACAAGGACAAAGAATCCACATGTCATATTTGTGGAAAGACTGGCCATTGGAAGAAGGATTGCCCTGACAAAGACAAGAAGGACACCAACAAGAAGGACACAAAGGATTCTGGAGTGGTGGCTGCACCCTCATCAGTTGCATTTCTTCATCTAGCTGTCATAGAGGACTCTTCACCGAATGCTTCTGATGCTGCGATGAAGGCTCCCCAGGCTCGAGAGTGGATCGTTGATAGTGGTGCCTCCCGACACATGACTCCTTCATCAGACGGTGTTGCCCAGTTGCGACCCTCGCGTGGGCAGATTCTCATTGGAGATAGCTCTTCAGTATCTATTGCAGGACGGGGTAAGATGCAGCTTATTCCAGATGGACGTGGTGGTACCCATACCTTAGAGGTCTTGCATGTACCAGGTTTGGGGTATCATCTCCTGTCAGTTCATAAGATTTGCTCCCTTGGACTTTTGGTGGAGTTTGACAGTAACTCGGTGCGAGTCCTTGATCGTGGGTCGAGGAAGGTTCTATCATCCGGATATGAGGAGAACGGCATCTATAAATTGAAGTCTTCCACCGCCCTTTCTACTCTTCTTCTTACCTCTCAGTCACAGTCAGAGTTATGGCATGCTCGGTTTGGTCACCTCAACTATGATTATCTTCGAAGGGCGTCACGTGGACAGCTTGTTCGAGGGTTGCCGGATATAGTGGTGAGCCAGTAGCCATGTGTCTCCTGCATTCGGGGAAAGCAGCATAGGGATGCCATTCCCCACACAGCTTCGTGGTGGTCTACTTCACCGATGGAGCTTGTATCTACGGATCTATGTGGCCCTATGAGGAATGAGTCCTTGCGTGGGAGCTCGTACTTCATGTTGATCGTAGATGACTATAGCAGGATGACATGGGCCTATTTCTTGGCATTAAAGTCAGAAACTCTCTCCCACTTCAAGGATTGGCTTCTCTTTGAGGAGAACCGGAAGTTGAAGACCTTGCGATCCGACAAGGGTGGTGAATTTGTTTCTAATGAGTTTGCTCGGTTTTGTGCAGATAAAGGTATTCACCAGGAGTTTGCCAATACCAACACTCCTCAAGAAAATGACATTCTTGAACGGAAAAACCGCAGTGTGATCGAGATGGCGCGCACCATGATGGAGCACCGACAGACCCCTCTGGTTCTGTGGGCCGAGGCTGTGGCTATTGCAGTCCACATCCTTAATCCATCCCCCACTTCGGCCGTTGATGGGATGACCCCTTTTGAGGCTTACTTTGCGACTAAGCCCGATGTTTCTTACTTTAGGGTCTTTGGGTGTGATGCCTATGTTCACATTTCCAAGGCTCACTGTGATAAATTTGAAGCAGCTACCCGAAGACAGGTATTTGTTGGCTACAGCTCCCAGTCCCAAGGCTATCGATTGTATGATCCTGTCAAGCGGGATGTGTACACTAGTCGAGATGTGCGGTTTGTGGAGGTTTCGGCCATATCAACGGGTGAAGAGCATCCCGTTCTTGGAGATCCAGGGGAGAGTTGGGCTCCTGCTACAGTACCATTGGAGCCGGTGTCTTTTGATTATGATTTTGTTTCTGACACAGAGTCTACTGTTCCACCGGTCACCCCTGAGGAGTTACCACCGGTGGATATTCCAGAGTCTTCAGCTGATGGAGAGAGACGAGGGGAGGTTCGGCCTCCTTCTCGATGGGCCCGTGACACACTCCATGATTCAGGGATCGAGGGGGTTCCTGAGGAGTGGGGATCGCAGGATGGTCCGCGGCGGTCACGGCGGCACCAGGCACATTCTACGGAGCTTGTTTGCTCTAACTATTGTTTGATGACCCGTGTTATGCAGGATCGAGAGCCCACCTCCGTGAAGGAGGCTTTACAGTCCGCACCATAGAAGAAAGCTATGGCAGCTGAGTTGGAGGCTGTTGAGCGGAATGGCACTTGGTCACTCGTGCCCCGCCCCCCGAATAAGAAATTGATTGGCGTCAAATGGGTCTTCAAGACTAAATAGCTTAGCGATGGTTCTTTGGATAAGCACAAGGCTTGCCTTGTTGCTAAATGTTTTGCACAGCGCCCAGGGATTGATTGTCATGATACTTTTGCCCCCACTGCTCGTATGGCAACCATTAGAGCTGTTCTTGCCTTGGCTGGCCATAGGAGATGGCCTGTTTACCAGTTGGATGTGAAGTCGGCCTTCCTCAATGGTGATTTGAAGGAGGAGATCTATGTTGAGCAGCCTCCTGGCTTTGGATCTTCAGATGGGAAAGTCTACAGGTTGAAGAAGGCCTTGTATGGCCTCAAGTAGGCTCCGTGTGCATGGAACGAGAAGATTGATTCGTTCCTTCAGTCTCAGTTGGGATATCGGCGTTCTAAGGCCGATCCGCAGCTTTATGTTCACACTTCCGAGGATGGTTGTGTGCTTTTTGTGTTGTATGTTGATGATTTGATTGTCACAGGTGATCATGCACAGCAGGTCCAAGAGACGAAGTCAGCTTTACATCGGACGTTCGAGATGACGGACTTGGGTCTACTTCATTTCTTTTTGGGCCATGAGATTTATCAATCTCAGAGGGGGATCTTCATCTCTCAGCAGAGATATGTACAGGAGCTCTTGGTGTCTTTTGCGATGGAGGATTGTCGGACCCTTTCTACTCCTATGGATCCGAACTGGAAGGCCACTTCCCATTCAGCTGCTCCTATGGCGGATGCTTCCCGCTATCGTCAGTTGATTGGATCCTTGATTTGGCTTCTCAACACTCGGGTTGATCTTTGTTTTGCTGTTGGGCTCTTGGCAGGGTTCATGAGTGAACCTCAGACGGTGCATTGGCAGGCTGCTCAGAGGATACTTTGGTATTTGAGGGGGACGCCTGATTTTGGGATTCATTATCCCGCAGGGCCAGATGGTTCAGATCTTGTACTTGCAGGTTTGAGCGACTCGGATTGGGCTGGTGATGTGGACCACAGGCGGTCTACTACAGGTTACTGTTTTACCTTGGGTGCAGGTGTTATCTCATGGAGTAGCAAGAAGCAGCCCACGGTAGCCCTTTCGTCTACTGAGGCGGAGTATCGGGCCGCGTCTTCCACCACATGTGAGGCTGTGTGGCTTCGGAGATTATTGGAGGAGCTTGGGTGCCCCCAGACTCGTCCTACTTTGCTGCAATGTGACAATGAGAGTTGCATTGCCTTGGCACGGAACCCTGTTTTTCATGCCCGGACGAAGCACATAGAGATCCAGTACCCCTTCATCAGAGAAAAGCTTCTGGATGAGACCATCATTGTGGAGTACTGCAAGACGGAGGACAATCTTGCAGATTTGTTTACGAAGGCACTTCCCCAGGCTCTACTTCGGAGACATTCCAGATCCCTCAGGCTTCTTCCCCGCCCAGGCTCTGAGAGGGGGTGTTAGAGATCACAGCCTGATCAGGAGCAGCAGGTGCAGTCGGACAGTTTCTGTCCGTGTGCAGTCGGACTGCCGACCTGTTCAGACAGTCGGCTGCATTTAATGCAGCCGACAGGCTATTTCTGGCGCCCTGGTTTTCGCCCAGATTCTGGCTATAAATAGCCGAGTTCTCCAGCAGTCTCCAACACTTCTCTGCTCGCAGATTACAGACCGGTGGCACGCGCAGATTCCGTCTCTGTTCGCAGATTTCAGACAGGAGACAGTGCAGACTGCAGCGGACTTCGAGGTGAACAGCAGGTTGCATCGTCGAGGTGGAGACACGCAGTCCAGCGCACTGCGCCCGTGTATATATCTGCATATCTTTGTATTCAGCACACTTTATACAGCAGATCTTCATCTTCTACTGTCTCTTTCTCTCTCTTCTCTCTTTGCGTTCTCTCTTTCTTAGTCCTACGCTTCCGCACCGCTGCACTCTCACAGTCATATGACAATCTCCTCTATCTCTTTCTACATGATGGCCTAGAGCCATCCTGCATTTTGTAATCTTGTAATCTTGTACTTCTTTCATACTTGATCCAATTACAAAAAAAGAGAGGTTTACTATTCCGGAAACAGTAGGATAGGCCCAAGTCCAATCGCATGGCACGTTTGGGTTTGTCTTCTATTGTAGATGCCACTTTGATGAGCTGCGGAGGGCTGATGCCTTTTTGTATGGCTAGGAAACTTTTCTGGATTCCTCATGGATATTGCGATTCATGGGGCTGGATTGAAAGGTTGCTGCAGCCTATGCAGCCTTTTCTAGAACTTGACTTGAATTGCCCTTGGCAAGATTGGGATCTTGCTACCCATCTTTGCCTTCAAAAGGCTTCAGTTAACTAGGTGTATCATCTCTTGTTTAAGGATAGGCACTGGCTGGTTACTAAAGCCAATGTGATTTGGGGCATGCATAAATCCAAGGCTTGGTGGAAAATGACAGTGATAGAATGATGGCTGAATAAGACCTTGTTCAGATGCAAGGCCTTTCTTTGGAGAGCAATTGTTGGTGGGCTTCCCCTTGTTTCAGCCCTTTCTAAGCGCTGAATCTCAAATGGCAGTTGCTTTTTTTGTACAACTAGCGTGGAATCTTTGCATCATAGATTTATTCCTTGCTTTTTAGCTTGGAAAATTTAGGCTCTTATGATAGATATTTGGCAAGTGGTTGTTGGTCTATTGCTGTGCCCTTTTGATTGGGCTTTTGCCAAGGCCAAGTATCCCACCCCGGTGCAGCCACATATGAAGGTCTTGTTCCATTTTTTCAGATTTTGGGGCTGTTGGCATAATTGAATCACCCGGAATTATTTTGTCTTTGACTTTGCCGCAGGTGTCTAGGGACACATAGCCAAACTTAAGGGCTTTCTACGCTGGTAGTTAGATCTTGTTCAGCATGCTGATCTAGGGGGACTTAGCTCCTTGACATTCAACAGAATCTTTTACTTCTTTGCCACCCGTGACTTTTTGTATCTTTTACATCATTAGACTTTTGTACACCTTCTGTGATCTGATATAATATAGATTATGCATTAGGAAAAAAAAGAGAGTCATTATTATGAAAAAAAAAGAGGGAGAGTCATTATGATTCAATTGGATATTGAAAAAGATTTTGATCATGTCAGCTGGTCTTTTCTTTGTCAATTAATGTCTTCCATGGGTTTTGGCCCCCCAAAATTGCTCTCACAAAATCCTGTTGTCAAGGATGCCCCCTTCGCCCTTTGTGTTGGTAACTCATTTGATGCTCTCCCTATTGGATAAGCTAATGATGGGCGGTGATATTGTAGTCTAGCTTGTCCCAATGGGGCTAATTTCCTTAGACAATCTATTTTAGGTGATTCAAATATGTTTGTCAAGGTTGAAAAGTTTAATTTGGAAAGAGAAATGGCTATTTGGAGGTTGTTTTAGGTGGTCTCAGACCTCAACATTAATGCACAGAGGTCCATGCCATTAGTTCTATAGAGGGAGACCTACATGCTTTGGCTTTGCAAGGTGGCATTGTTCCTTTGGGTGTGATCACTAGACACTTCAGATATACCATCACAATTGATGTGGCCTCTTGAGTAGTACTTGATGCGATGTCTCCATGCATTCACGACCACCTCTTCATGTGGACCTCAAAATTGTAGGGGCAGTGTTGATCAATATGATCTCCTGCCTCCTACCTTTGCTTCCTTGGACACTGAAGTCATTGCATGTATTGGTGCAGCCCATCAGTTTTATGCTATGGAAAACTAGGGAAAATGTTAGGCCAGGTATGGTTGTCTTGACTCTTGACAACATGTCACCATGCTAAGGCGTATGGGCAGAGTTACTTTGTTGGACATCAAGGTTCATATGACAGTTTTGGGTGGGCCATGCTATAGTCCTTGTGTGAGTAGCAACACCCTTGGGCAGACATTGCAATGCCTTTCATTGAGCAGGTTGGCATCTCACATGGTCATACTAGAATACAAGCCTCATGGTGGCATGTCCTAAATTCCACTAGGGGTTCAACATGGGATATGCTATGACATTGCAAGATCTTGTGTAGTAGATGTGTCTTCTGTGTTGCATGTGATGATGAGACTCTTCATCTCTTCATCTCTTGCCTAGTTGCTAGATAGGTGTGAGGTTCATTCCCAAGTATGGCCTTTAGTCACATGTCAATGTACATTCATCCATTCCTAGGTTTTGGGAAAGATGCCATCTATGGTTGCTTTACATCTAGAGCATACCCATCTCTTTCATTTTTTGTGTTGGATTGGTCTTTGACGCATAATAATGCATTATTTTTTAATTCAGCCTTATGTATCCATGCTTATGTGGGCCATGTTTGAGGACTATTATTGTGGCTAGTTCCATGCTTTCTGCTGGTGTCATCCTCAATGGTGGATGCTCCATGGACGGAGATTATCTGCCTCACCCACTTCCTGATTTCCTTCTCATCATTGTAGCCTTGTGGCTTCTTGTGTTTTATGTATCTTTCTACCTGACTTTGAGTCAGCTTGGTTGGCCAGACAACCCTTTGTTAAGTACTTCTACTCATAAATTAAAAATCCTTGACCAAAAAAAAAGAGAAGGGAGCGAGGGAGGGAGAGGTTTCTGTGTTTTGGTATCATGAAGGCGTGTGATAAGGCATCTGTTTCCTTTTACAGGGCAGTGATGGAAAAGATTGGAGATCTCATTTATGTGAAGCTCAGCAATTACAAGCAGTAAGATTTTGAATGCAAGCATTGAACTTAATAAATCCCTTTGGTTTGTTTTGTGAAAACTGCTGGATTTTGTTTAAGTCAGATTAGGAGCCCTTAACATTTAAAACATATGAGAATTCGCCACATGAAAAGATGGTCAAATATATCAGTTTTGATAATGATTTTTATGAAGGATTATATGGCATGTTAAAACAGATCTGTGCCACGAACCTGGTCAGTAAATGTCCACAGTTTCCATTTGCTTCTGCTATAATACTTGACTGCCAGATTCCTATGTGTATCTGATTCTAAATGGGGGGTGTGTGAGCAAAAGAAAGATCATTCATCAATGAAGGAGTAGACAGATATGACTGCACAATGTGGGTTGTCCCCTCTTTTGGATAAAACGTATACCATGGACCATCTATATCAAATATCATAAGGGGTTGTATTCTAGAGTTTAGATGAGATGGTTTTACATTGAAGCTTATCTTAGTTACAGGCTGATTTGGTCAACCTTGGAGGACTAGCTTCATCAGCATTCCCATTTGCTTGCTTTTCAGCCTTTATCCCTCTTGTTGGATTGGGCTTTTGTGAAATCGGAGGATTTTCTGAAATGGTTAGCCAATCAGAGATACTATAAAATGGTTGAGGATAAGAGATGTGTTGCTGAGAAAGCAAACAAAGATTGGTCTATTTGTGACAGTAGAGCTAAGTGGCACGATTGGCTGGTTCAATTGTGGAAGTCCAAATTCCCTGTCAACAGGACGTTTTCATATGGAGGCTTCTTATAGGGGGTTTTCTGATAGGGATGTGCTATCTAGCCGCAACATCTCCTGTGGTAGATATATCTCCTGTCGTACATGTGATGAAACCCCTGCTCATCTTTTTATCTCTTGCCCGGTTGCAAGACAGAATTGGGACTTCATTTCCCAAGTGTGGACCTCAGTGATATGTCAATGGATGGCCACCCATTCTTGGGTTTTGGGCAAGATGCTGTTGACGCCCACGTTACAGGCCCATCATCCTTGTCTCTTTTATTTTATGCAATGGACTACTTTTTGGCATATCTAGCAAACTTGCAATGCTTTCATTTTTGACTCCACCTTGGGCATCCACAATCATGTAGGTTGTGTGCGAGGATTGCTGTTATGGCAGATTAAACTTTCAATTCTCTCTACTATCATGTTTTTAGCATATATCGTATCTCTTTACATATGCAAACGCATCTTGGAAGATGGACGTCCACCAATATCCAGCTCTTAAGGCTCCATGGCTGGATATTAGTCACACCACCCTTGTTGTGCCCACTTTATGATCCCCTTCTCTTGTCCTTGTAGCATTGTATCTTGTCACTTTTTGACTTTGTCAATATTTACTACTTGTCTAGCGAAAATGCCGGTTTTAAATAGTTCACCCTTAATTAATTCAAACTTCTTCATGAATATGTGTGCGTGTGCACACGTGTGTGTGTGCATGCATGTGTGATGAGGCTGAAATTGGCCGATGAGAGCCATATATGATGATAATTGCTACTAGACATCAAAGTGTGATGTATGGAATGATGATCAATGATATAGACAATCATGTACAATGATAATCGTCACTAGAGATCAAAGTGTGACGTGTCAAATGATAATCAGTGATACATAGTACATAGTAAAGGAATATGAAGTGGTGTACAATATAATATCCATATAGGGATGCAATCAAATGGTAGGGTGGGTGTATGGAGCAATACATGGCCAACTATGTGACTAAATGATGCGACATTGATCACTAGCTCCATCTAGTTAGGATTGGTGGGTATGGTATATTGTACATCCTTGATGGGATAGTTTATAAGTAGCATATGGACTTGTCCCTCAGCTTTGTCAGGTGTTGCTCATGTCGTCAGTGGATCTCCCTTATCTCTCTTTTGTGTAGCCTCTATGTCTAATACCCTTGCACCATCTGTCGATGTGCTGCTCTAATCTCCTCAGCTCTCTCAATTGTCACCCCTTTGAGTTGGTAGAGTACGTGTGGTCAGTGTCTTGAAAAAATTGGTGAGCTATGATTTTTTAATCCCCTCTTTGTATTGGGTGCTTGCTTAATTGGCTGGGTATGGGCAGTTGTTTGTATGGGGAGGTGGATGTATGATTAGTATGGTTCACTCCAATCAAGCAGGGGGGATAGTCAAGGATTTGAGTAGCTCCATCATCTTAATGGAGCCTAAGAGGTAGTCCATTGTGTTGGAGCTAGTGGGTTCGAAGTAGCTCAATCCTATAGATCGGGGCTACTTTCTCATCCTTTCTAGATAATGAGATGATGTCATGACCTTAGCTCTAACAAGTGGTGACCATAGCGTGTGCTATCTCCTCTAGTGTTACTTGATACCTTGCATGTATATATTGCTAGCAGATATGTTAGCTCATGTGTGAGTCTGAGCTGCAAAGGCTTGGGCACATTATTTAGGTTATTTAAGCATTTTTTATTGTGTCATTTTATGGTCATATTGGGCATTTATTGCTGGCCGACCAGCATTAAATGCTGGCGACTTGACATATTTTATGGCCTCATTTGTACCTATTTATTTTGGGCTCCTCCTCCTCAGTTGGTCAATTCACCATCTAGAGTTCTTGTGGAGAGAGGAGCCGGTACTAGTGTCCACGCAGCTAGTGACTCACTGTTGTATGCGACAGTCTCGTGTCTAATATATGGATTCCGTTTCCCGAGCATACATCTGAGTTCTCATCTGTATTGTGTTCTTTCTTTCCCTTTCTCTTTTGTCTTGTGTTTCAACAGTTTATTATAGCTTATGTTTACGCTTCCATTGCTGCACCACTTCTGACATGGTATCAGATTTGAGGATTTGTGCTCCTGCTGTGTTTTCTTGCGGATTTCAGGACTATTTTCACCCTTGCTAATCAGGTGACTGCTGCTCCATACAAGCGACCTGTTTTACCTACGTTTTTTGCAGATTTGCCATCGCCTACTGTGTGCAGCCTCTCTACTGCATGCGTTTCAGTTTTCAGGCTGCTACGACAGTTTTTCAGCCTATTTGTGGCAGTACTCAGCCTGCGTTTTGATGTTCTTGCCTCCTTCCTGGCTAGGCGATTGTACCTTTAGGCCGTTTTTGCTGTTTTTTGGCAGTCTTTGACTTTTGCAGCATATTTTGTCTTCTTTTGGTTAGATCTTGGGTCACATTATATGTGAACTCTTGTTTTTTTGCAATTTGTACTCGTTTTTTGGCTGTGTTCCCTCTCCAAATACCTTCTCTTCTCTACTTCTCTTCTAAATCCTCTACAGATGGCTCCTTCATGCACATCCATTGATGACAAGCTCCATGGACCTAATTATTACACGTGGAATGCGGTGATGAAGGCTTGGTTTATCCAGAAGCAGTTATGGTAGGTGGCTGGCAGAGCTCTTGCACGCCCTCAACAGTCTTCTTTTGTTCCAACTGATTTTGATAAAGACAACCATGAGGAAGCAGTGCTTACATGGGATTCGAATGATACCCGTGCTTATTCGGCCTTACTTTGGTGTATTTTCAAAGAATTCCTACCAGCGGTCACCTCTTGCAAGACAGCTTCAGACATATGGTCAAAGTTACAGTTGATGTACGAGGCTCCTTCCACCATGAGGGCTATTACTCTCTATGGCTAGCTCCATCAAATTGAAGTTTGAAACCAAAGATACGATCCAATCATCCCTACTTTGAGTTACTCAAATCCAAGACCAGCTTAGCACTATGCAGTCTACCCTATTAGAGGCACATCTTGTTGGTACCGTACTCTACAAGCTTCCTTGGGAGTTTGATGGAGCGGCAAATGCTTTACAGGCGCAGACATCTATGACTCCTGTCAGTTTTCTTCATATGACCTCGATACTATTTGAGCATGAGTTGACTTTGCGACTACAAGGGCGGCTTCCGTCACATTATGGAGGTTTAGGTGAGGCTCTTGTAGCTTCAGAGAGGGGTTTGAAGATGAAGAAGCCGAATGCCGAGTGTTATCACTGTGGCAAGAAGGGCCTCTTGTGGAAGGACTGCAAAGAGTTAGCGGCTTCCGAGAAGAAAAAGAAGTGGAAGATGATGCAGGATGCGGACTTCTCCAATGAGTCATCATCTATCTTAGATTCCAACTCAGATCCTCTGACCAAGGTGAAGTTCAAGGCGCAGAAGGGATCCTCCTCTTCGGATCATGGAAAGGGCTTGGTGGCCCCTTCCTCAGCTGCTTTCTAGTGGTGGTGATGAGGTCATCCCTCACGACTCTCCAGTGCCAGAGAGGGAGTGTGAGAGAGTGGTGAGATGGGGCAGCCGCGCCTCATCTATATTTCTATACAGATGATGCACAGGATCCAGAGAGGGACGTCCTTGACACATCAATCGAAGTCTGGTAGGTATAAATCCTGGAGCTAGGATTGACATCGAGGTTCATGATGGACTGGTTCTTTGATAGAGAGTGGGTGGCTTTCGTTTGGAGCTCACATGAGGGAACACTTTGGCGTTTTGGCCAAAGGAGGGGATCCATGGTCATTTCTGTGCTGTGGCATTGGTGATAGGATGGTTACGCGTGCTATATCAGCGGCATTGTTGACAGATATTGAGAGCTACTATGATCTTCTCTATTTTTCGGAGCTGGTACGATCGACATCGACATCAGGTTCTCTTTGAGGCACCTTGGTGGTGCCTTGATCACCCATCGCTTGGCTATCCATGGTTCTACTTGGTGGTTCAATGTTGTATGGTTTATGATTCATTCTCATTGTACCATTGTATTGTGTCAGATCACCCATGATCTAAGAGAGGGTGTTCGTAGATATGCCAGCTCATGTGTGAGTTTGAGTTGCAAAGGCTTGGGCACATTATTTAGGTTATTTAGGCATTTTTTATTGTTTCATTTTATGGTCATATTGGGCATTTATCGCTGGCTGACCAGCATTAAATGCTGGCCGACCTGACATATTTTATGGCATTATTTGTGCCTATTTATTCTGGGCTCCTCCTTCTCAATTGGTTAGTTCACCACTTGGAGTTCCCTTGGAAAGAGGAGCCGGTGTCAGTGCCCACGCAGCCAGTGACTCACTGTTGTATGCAATAGTCTCATGTTTGATATATAGATTCCATTTCCCGAGCATACATCTGAGTTCTCATTTGTATTGTGTTCTTTCTTTCCCTTTCTCTTTTGTCTTGTGTTTTGGCAACTTATTACAGCTTATGTTTATGCTTCCATTGTTGCACCACTTTTGACACGTACCCCCTCTACATCTACCATGTGTAGTTGCTGAGTCATACATGTCACAATTGTGAAGATATACTAGGGTTTGCGTGGAGAAAACACAAAATATATGAATGTGACTACTTGGGCAAAAACACAAACAAAGAAGAAAAATAACTCTGAGAAGTAACTGAATGAATGTTGTAAATGAATGAAAGAGTGTACAAGATGCTCAAATGTAGAGCTGTCCAATAGTCATTGACTCTCATGGGAGTTAACTGAGGGAGTAGTTGGAGAGTGATATCCACCGGAGATGTATCCAGAGGGTTGTGACCACCAATCGGAGTGTGTAATGGCTGATGGAGACATCTAGGAGCAAGGAAGCAGCAATATGAGCAGACCTGCAGCCAAAATGCAGCAATGGAAGCATAAACATGTGCTGTAATAAATTGCTGAACACAAGACAAAAGAGAAAGGAAAGAAGGAACACTGAAGAACACTATACAGATGAGAAAGCCAAAATGCAGCAATGGAAGCATAAACATGTGCTGTAATAAATTGCTGAACACAAGACAAAAGAGAAAGGAAAGAAGGAACACTGAAGAACACTATACAGATGAGAACTCAAATGTATGCTTGGGAAATGGAATCCATATATCCAACATGAGACAGTCCCATACAACAATTAGTCACTGGCTGTGGGCACCGGCATTGGCTCCTCTCCCCAATAGAAGATCCACAAGTGTGATGGTGAGTGAGTGAGTGAGTGACTGACTGAGGAGGGAAAACCTGAATAAACAGGACAAAAATATGTCCTCAATATGATCAAGTCGACCAACTTTTAGTGCTGGTCGGCCAGCAATAAATGCTAAATGTGACCAAAATGATGACCATAAAAAATGCCTAAAATAGTCTAAAGAATGCCCAGCCCTAAAGCATGCATAGATGCACACATGAGCTGACATATCTGCTAACAACCTGCAGCCAAAATGTAGGTCTACCAACACCTATCTGATCTGGACAGCAGCAGGGATGGGCAGATCTGAAGCTGCAGATTGTTGTGGAGTCTATTCAGTGCGAGGAGAGGTGACTGCAGCCTGTCCCGTGCCAGCAGAGGCAGTAGACAGGTGGTTGCTAATGATGCCATTTGAGGGCTGAAAATGCAGCAGAAAGTGGGCCCCGCCTGGTGGGTGGCTGATGAAGATGGGGCAGCAGTTGGAGGAGTGATGACAGGTGCAAGATGTACAGGGCTGATGGCTGGAACCTACAAACTAGGATGAAACAAGTGGGCTGGGCAACCTCCTATTTATAATTGTGGATCCCCCCAAAGTTTGTGTGTTTGCTTATGGGGCACAAAAACTTTGTTAGTTTTTGAGTTTTAATGAGCTAATGAAGGTTTAAATGTGTAGTCCACTTTGTTTAGCTTAACACCCTCTCTTGGGGCCAAATTGGAACTGGAAAGGGACTACAAGCATAGTACACCCCATGTTTTACCCCCCAGAGGGCCACCTAGAGAGGCCAAGGTTCTGGTCAACTATCGAGTGTCCTATTAGGACATGCAAAGGTGATGTTAAATCACTAAGAATAGACATTCAAACTCATAGAATGTTAGGAAAATGGGGTAATGAGATGATGTGCTGCATAAAATTGAAGTATTTAGGAGGCAACTTTGTTTAGCTTAACACCCTCTCTTGGGCCCAAATTGGAACTGGAAAGGGACAACAAGCATAGTACACCCCATGTTTTACCCCCCAAAGGGCCACCCAGAGAGGCCAACGTTCTGGTCAACTATTGAGTGTTCTATTAGGACATGCAAAGGTGATGTTAAATCACTAAGAATAGACATTCAAACTCATAGAATGTTAGCAAAATGGGGTAATGAGATGGTGTGCTGCATAAAATGGAAGTATTTAGGAGGCAACTTGTTTAAGAAGAATGTAACTTGATTATCATTTCACTTCGGTAAGCTAGGGAAAAATAGTAGTGACGGGTTAGGCACGGAGAACGAGACAGATAGTCGTTACGCGCAGTGAGAGATAGAGAGAGTGAGATAGAGCAGAGTAGAGAGTGAGCACGTTTTTAGGTACAATGACGAGAGAGTACCTTCAAGTTTTTAGATAGATATATATGTGTAAGTACCAAGGGTGTGTTCGCACCTGAGCACATTTAAAGGCACGAGGCCTTTATTCCCAATAACCTCCCACCTAAAGGCAATGCGCTTGAAGAGGAGAATAAAATGAGCCAAGTCTAGGTATGTACAAAGCTGAAATACATATATCTATCCAACTCCCATCATTTGTCGGCAATGAGCAAACCGCTCTGTTGGAAGACCTTTCGTGAGAAGGTTTGTAGGATTATCATCTGTTTGCACTTTGACAAGCTCAATGCTCTTGCTGTCAAGTACATCTCTAATGAAGTGATACTTCACCTGTATGTGCTTTTTCTTTGCATGAGAGACAGGATTCTATGCTAGCATGATAGCACTCTGACTATCACAATGGAGAACAGGTAACTCTGAGATGCCAAGCTCTCCCACCAGACGTGAAAGCCATAAAGCCTCCTTGCATGCCTCAGTGGTAGCCACATACTCTGCCTCTGTAGTAGACAATGCAACACACTTTTGTAGCTTGGAGATCCAAGAGACTGCTCCTGTGAAAGTAAACACATACCCAGAAGTGGACTTCTTGCAGTCCGCATGACCAACATAGTTTGCATTCGTAAAGCCAACAACAGATGCCTTCTGCTTTCCAAAGCAAATGCACAACTCCTTTGTGTCTTTGAGGTATCTCATAATACCTTTCACGGCATCCCAATGCTTCTTGCTAGGGGTTGCTATGTATCTGCTAACCACTCTCACTGCAAAGGCAATGTCAGGATGTGTAGCAACCATAGCATACATTAAACTGCCAAAAGTTGAAGCATATGGTATCTTGGCCATTTCAGCCTTCTCATCATCAGATGTTGGGCTGTCCTCTGTACTGAGTTTCACATATGGAGGCAATGCAACCCCAATTGTTTTTCCCCCCTCCATATTGAAATGCTGCAAAACTTTGGAGATATACTCCTGCTGAGATAGATAGAGTAAGCCTTTCGATTTATCTTTGAGTATTTGCATGCCAACAATGTGATTTGCATCACCAAGATCCTTCATGCCAAAACTGCCATGAAGACTTTGCTCCAATGAGTCCAAGGCATGAGTATCCCTGCCAACAATCAGCATGTCATCAACATACAAAGCCAAGATAATTAGGCTGCCATCTGCTGCCTTCTTGGTATACAAGCAGTGATCCACTTGACTTCTATGAAAGCCTTGGGAGTGCATGAATGTATCAAACTTATGATACCATTCTCTTGGTGCTTGTTTCAGCCTATACAAACTCCTTTTGAGTTTACATACCATCTTTTCTTTCCCTTGTTCAACAAACCCTTCAGGCTGCTGCATATATATATCCTCATGCAGATCACCATGTATAAAGGCAGTAGCCCTAGACGATCTCCTTACCCAATGGTCATTGTTTGTTGACTGTTCCTGCAAATTTCCATTTTCAGCATGCTATCTTGGCATTTCAGCTTGAAAATCAGCATTAAAAACTTGCTGTCCTGGCTGTTCCTGCACATGTAGTGGCTCATTATCACGGGCAATAGCTGGCTGATCATTTCCAGCATCATTTTCTGCATTTATAGATTCATTTATAGTAGGTATTTGCTGCTGTACAACGGACACATTTTGCTCTCCAAAAGGTATTTCTTCCCGGAATACATTCCTACAGACCTCCTAAGTCTTTTCGGGCTGTTTGTGCTTGCGATCTTCCCAAAAGATAACACTACTTTCCTTTTCTCGGGATCCCCATTTCACCCTCGTCACCATATCCTAGGAAAGTGCATTTACAGGACTTTGGCTCAAGTTTGCAAAGTTTTTTTTTACAAATATGCACAAAATCCTCGCAGCCAAACACTTTCAGGTGAGCATATGAAGGTGGCTTGCCCGACCACGCTTCTTAGGAAACTCCCCCCCTCCCAAAGACCTGTTTGGTGACCGATTAATTAAGTGAACGACTGTCATAACAGCCTCTGCCCCAAAACCATGGGGTAATGCAGCATGAGACAGCATTGTACAGACCTTATCCTGTATGGTCCGATTCATACGCTCTGCAACTCCATTTTGGGGTGGATTATGAGGGGCAGTTAGCTCCCTCTTTATCCCTTTGTTGTCACAAAATGCTTGAAAGGCCTTGGATACATATTCTCCACCATTATCAGAGCGAAGACACTTAAGTGTCTTATCTGTCTGGTTTTCAGTCAATGCCAATAAATTTTTAAACTTGTCAAGCACTTCATCCTTGCTATGAATAGGGTAAACCCATACTTTCCGTGTAGCATCATCGACAAAGGTGAAAATATTTCTTCCCCTCTAAAGATAATCCTAGCATTTGACATACATCCGAATGTACTAACTGTAGAGGAGAAGATTTCAAAGAAACATACTTTTTATGAGATGTTTGTGCATGCTTGCCATAAATACAATGATCACAGTGCTCAAAATTAGCATAATGAAGACAAGGCAAGTAACCCAATCGAGAAAGCACTTTCATTCTTGTTTGACTCATGTGTCCAACCGGTCATGCCACAAAGAAACGCTTGGCTGCTCAGCCACGCAACAACATGGTCACACACACAAGATACATGAAGTGGATACAAAGTATCACTCTTGCAACCTTTGGCAATAACCCTAGATTCCTGCTATGCTGAAACTGCAACTGTACACTGCCAATACTTGTAATGTCACATGCATAGTTGTCCCCAAGATGGATAACACCATGTCGACCCCTTGTATAACCAAAGAACCACTCACGATGAGGGGTGCCATGAAAGGAAACACCTGAATCGAGAATCCAGGTATGCATGTCATCCTTTGTATTTGCAAGTAAAGCATGTGCACCAAAGTGTAAAGAGACAAAGAGTACGTCACTCCCACTATCACTGTCATGAGTGACTATATTCACCTCTTCAATTTTGACACTACTCTTCTTAGCTTGACTATCTTTCTTCTCTTCCTTGCTATCATATGTCTTCTCGCCCTTTCTTTTCTCTTTCTTCCATTTGTAGCAATCGCGTTTAAAGTGATCCTTCTTACCACAATGGTGGCATTCAACATCTTTGCCACGTGATTTATGTTAGCAGTCATGTTTGTCATGCCTTGTCATCTCCTGCCTGTGAGCCTCAGTCTAAGTCAGACGAGGACATTAGGAGCTCTGACATGTCTGTCATGTGTTTTGATGGGGGAGGCTAGTCACTCTCGACTGGCTATCTTAGGTTGTGTATTTCTTTTTGGCCTCTTTTAGTGGGCAGCCACTGGCTGCCCGGCCACCTTTTTGGTCACTGTTGTGGGGCGCCCATTTTAGGGCACTTTTAGGGTTTGCGCCCATTTTAGGGTTTGCGCCCATTTTAGGGTTAGGGTTAGGGTTTGTCCGTTGCCTATTTATTGGCAGCCCCTCCCCACTTGGTCAGTTGTCTTCTTGCAGATTCCGGCACTCCTTCTCCCCCGTGGTGGTGCTGCCATCATCATCAGCCTGATCTGGTGCCCTCACTGACGCTGTGGGCTGCGTGCAGGGACTGATCAGTCCATTTCAGTGTATTCAGCATTCATTTCAGTCAGTGCAGATTTCTCTTCCTTATTTTTTGCTTTCTCTCTCTCTCTCTCCCTCCGTGTTCGTATTTCCTCTTCCGCTGCGCACTCTCACATGGTATCATCGCCAAACTGAGAGCACGGAGGTCTTCATCGACTGGAGAGAGACCACACCTATCATCTGTTGCTGCCCCCCTTCTCTCCAACAGCCAGGCGGCCCCTCCAGGTGGTCTGAATATTTGCGTTTGCTGCATAGGTGGTCTGAATATTTGCGTTTGCTGCATCAGCCCCTTCCAGAGGCTGCCACGTCATCAACCAGCTCCTGCTCCCTGCGTTTTCAGCTGGGTGGCCTTCTCTTCAGCTGGGCGACTCCCCTACAGGCTGCGTTTTGCATCCAAGGTGGTCGTTTTCCCTCCTGGCGGCTCATCTCCAGCTGGCGCTTCTTTTCTGGGCTGCGTTTTGGTGCCTGGCAACTTTCCCTCCGGATTTTGTGCCCTACACAGCTGCGTTTTCACCTCCTGGTGATAGGCGACCTGATTTCCTGGAGTTTGGTGGTTCTTCTGGTGGTTGGTGACCCATCTGGTGGTCATTCTTCGGCATCGGCACAGTTTTCTTTGGTGTTTGGTATTTTGCAGATTGGAAGATGTCTTATCATCAGTCTACAGGTTTTGATGATTCAGATGACGAGCTTTTGTCTCAACACTCATCTGAACGGAGGCGTGATTTCTATCGCAAGGATCATCCTACGGAGTCTACTCCTCGTTCCCGTCCCCCTTCTATTCATGTATCTCGGCGATCCCCTTCCAGTGGGCCGACGATGCAGCCTTTGGTACCCCCTGTACAGGTACCCGTACTTCCTCAGCTGCCCAGAGAGGACCGGTTGGATGGCTCCAACTTTTCTCTATGGTCCTGCAAGGTGGAGTGTATCTTGGACTCCTTCGATCTTTGGGAGCTTGTTTCTGTTCCTATTCCCCGGCCTATGGTGGATCCCGCAGATGGGACATCTATGGATCGCGCAGCCTTATGGGATCGGCTCAATTCTAGAGCCCGATCTTTCCTCTTTCTGAGTTTGCAGGATTCTGTCCTTGTTCATGTTCACAGATTGAAGACTGCAGCGGACGTGTGGCAGAAGCTAGCGTCTCTCTATCAGCAGAAGACGTTTGCCCACCGGATATCTCTTGAAAAGAAGTTGCGGATGCTCGCTATTGATGATAGTCCTTCCATGAAGGACCACATCAACAGATTACAGGATATGAGGGATGAGCTTGCATCCCTCGGTCGGACGATATCTTCTGACGACATGGCTATGATTCTTTTGACTCAGCTGCCATCGCCTCGGTTTGATGTCTTCTATACCAGCCTTCTTACATCGAGGACCCGTGAGAAGCTTCTATGGGAGGAGCTATCCCCGCTTGTCTTGGAGCATGATGAGCGACTCAGAGAGGTCAGTGCTAGTGGATCCGACTCCACTAGAGCCTTTGTTGCAGGTTCGGGAGGACAGACGAAGAAGAAGACGAAGTCAAAGGCTAAGAAGAAGGACAGTTCTTCAGGCTCTGACTCAGATTCAGAGAGACCGAAGTGCCCACACTGTGGGAAAGGGACACATCCCGAGGAGAAATGCTGGAAGAAGTACCCTCACCTTCGTCCAGGAGCGAAGGGTGGATCTACATCGGAGCCTTCTTCTACCTCTACACCAGCTGTTACCCATGAGTCAGTGTTCCTTCATATCCATGCTTTGGAGGAGGATCCTTCTTCCGTGGCTGCAGTGTCTTCTGCGCAGCCTTGGTTAGTGGACAGTGGTGCTTCGAGTCATATGACTCCCCGAGGTGATTTGTTACAGGATCTCCGTCCATTAGAGGGTTCAGTCACTGTTGGTGACCTTTTATCGGTGCCTATTAGTGGTGTTGGCACATTGCCTTTGTTTACCGACCGACCTTTGAGCTCCTTTTCACAGGCCCTATATGTTCCGGATTTGGGCCTTCCCCTCCTCTCAGTTTATGGCCTTACGAGGCTTGGCACACGAGTGATCTTCACCGAGCATGCCGTTGTTATTGAGGATTCTTCTACAGGAGCTGTCTTATCTACAGGTTGGCAGGAGAGCGGGCTTTACAGGCTCCATTCCCCTTCTTTGATGCAGGGTCCTCTGCGGCAGTCTATTGCTACACCCGTTCCCGCTTGTGCACCTTCTATTCCACAGGTTCCTTTCCATCCCTCACCTTCTCCTCCGGTGGTTTCCTCGTACCCCCCATCCCTTTCAGAGGGGGACGATCTCGGTGATGCGGCTGTGGATTCCCTAGCCCCTAGTGTTTTAGAGGGGGATTCCCAGGATCGTGAGGAGCTCCTTCAACGGCAGTCTACTTCGACGGACTTCATCGACATTGGCATTCCTCTTGCCATCCCCGGATCCATTTCTTCTTCGGCCTTCAGCCACATCCATGATCTGAGAGGGGGTGTTAGCAGTCATGTTTGTCATGCCTTGTCATCTCCTGCCTGTGAGCCTCAGTTTGAGTCAGACGAGGACATTAGGAGCTCTGACATGTCTGTCATGTGTTTTGATGGGGGAGGCTAGTCACTCTCGACTGGCTATCTTAGGTTGTGTATTTCTTTTTGGCCTCTTTTAGTGGGCAGCCACTGGCTGCCCGGCCACCTTTTTGGTCACTGTTGTGGGGCGCCCATTTTAGGGCACTTTTAGGGTTTGCGCCCATTTTAGGGTTTGCGCCCATTTTAGGGTTTGCGCCCATTTTAGGGTTAGGGTTAGGGTTTGTCCGTTGCCTATTTATTGGCAGCCCCCCTCCCCACTTGGTCAGTTGTCTTCTTGCAGATTCCGACACTCCTTCTCCCCCGTGGTGGTGCTGCCATCATCATCAGCCTGATCTGGTGCCCTCACTGACGCTGTGGGCTGCGTGCAGGGACTGATCAGTCCATTTCAGTGTATTCAGCATTCATTTCAGTCAGTGCAGATTTCTCTTCCTTATTTTCTGCTTTCTCTCTCTCTCTCCCTCCGTGTTCGTATTTCCTCTTCCGCTGCGCACTCTCACAATTTACTGCGTCCCTTGCTATCAGATTTGCCTTTCTACTGTGATTTGCCCCTAGTATGCAAAGCACTGGAAGACTTATTGGATGCATTGTTCTGCCGATTCATTTCTTCCATGAGTAGAGCACTCTCTACATCAGCATACAAAAGGATCACATTAGAATTGCTCATAGCAGTCCTGAATGTATCCCAACTCTCTGGTAGAGTGCAAAGCAAGAAAGCAGTCTTAAATTCCTCATCAATCATGAACTTCAAGGCAACTAGTTGGCTGAAAATGGAGTTAAACTCATTGAAGTGAGTAGACATTGCTGTACCCTCTTTCATACGCAAATCCATAAGTTTTTAAAGTCAATACTCTTTGCTTGCAGCACTCTTCTCTGCATACACTTCTTCCAATCGAGTCCATATAGCATATGCAGAATCCAAACCTTCAATGTTAAACAGCAAGGCATCAGAAATCGATAGCTCGATGGTTGAGCGTGCAAGCTCATTTAATTCATCCCAATCTTCATGTTCCATGTCTGCGGGCTGTGCCCCTTTGGTTTTAATCGGCTTTGCGTGCTTCTTTTGCAACAGGATATTGTAGCCCTGTTTTTGCCAAACTGCAAAGTTATGTGCTCCTTCAAGCTTCTTTATGTGAATCAGATTACTGCTGTCATTGCTGCCAGCTATGATTTTCAGCCCAAATGTGACAAAAAAAACCAGCAAATGCAGGCCCAAACTGTCAGGCATGTGACCAAGGTACAAACAAGTACCAGCCAACAATAAATGACCACGTAGAAGCACAGATTTCAGATCTGTAAATAAATTTTCAGAAGCACCAAACCATGTGCTACAGCATTCCACAACTGATTACAGCTGTTCCAAGGGCATATACATCACATTACATGAGAAATCCCCCCAAAGCGCGTACTAATTTCTGTGAAATTGAAAGAATTTCACTAAAATGTGAAAGGCCCCAAAAGTCCCGGGAAAATGTGCACCGACTTTGCAATTTCTGAGTTAGATTGTCCAATTCTGTGTTGAGATCCTCAAATTCAGGAAAAGCTAAAATTTTTTGGCACAAATCTGAGTTTTGTGCTTATGCGCACAAATGCCATTTAGAGGGAGGAGTTAAGAAAAAATTTGAAGAGAAGAATTTTGGATGTCGGGTCCGTTGACCTGTCAGGACTGTTCTTACCCCCGTTGGTCTTGTCTGTCGGGCGCCCCGTTGAAGTCGCCTGCTGGTCGCTGTCCTTGAGCCCGTGAGCCTTGTTGGTCCGTGACGCTTGCTGGACCGTTGGACTAGTCGCCGACTGCTGCCTTGTTACGCGCTGTCCGTTGCCCGCTAGTCCTCGTCAAATGCAGTTGCCTGCTTATAGTCGATTGCTACTGCTCTTCGTATTCTGAACCAATTGACTGTCTCTTTTGCTCACGAGCCTGCTTGCTGCAGCCGACTACTCGACTCTGACAACTCTTGCTCATCGAGTCCACCTAAGAATCCTACAACTGTTGAGCTGTCTCTTGTGTGCTCTGATACCAGTTTGTAGTGATGGGTTAGGCACGGAGATCGAGAAAAACAGTTGTTACGTGCAGTGAGAGACAGAGAGAGTGAGATAGAGCAAAGTAGAGAGTGAGCACGTTTTTAGGTACAATGATGAGAGAGTACCTTTAGGTTTTTAGATAGATATATATGTGTAAGTACAAGTGCGAAGGGTGTGTTCACACCCGAGCACATTTAAAGGCACGAGGCCTTTATTCCGGACAAAAATATTGTAAGTGTGAGTTTAGGGAAAAATGTTGTAAATGTGAGTGAAACTTAGGAAGTAGCCTTTGCATTAACTTGATATTTGTTGTAGTATTGCGAGCTCTCCATTGATGGATATGGTCAGGGTGAGCCAGCCCCGACATAGGTGCTAGACCATCTATTAAGTCCCAAAGGCCGCGAGAGTTAAGCACTTGTTGCATTTTGTGAAACTAGACTTGGTGATAAGGGCTTTCTTGGCCATAGCAATTGGAGTGTTAGTGTTGAGTGAGGGGTAGGATGGGTAGGGTGGGGGAAAGGAGTACACTTGGGAAGTAATCTTGGAGTGCCCATCATGCATGTGGGATGTGTGCACATTGGATCCATAAGTTGGAATGGATTGGCTAGGTATGGGCATGATAACCACATGAGTAGTTCACAAAGGGAGATGGGCACATTGTAGGCAAAGGATGGAAATCCTTCCATTGGAGTGGCTTGATTTATATGAGAGAAGAGCATCAGAGGATGCATTACAGGTTGATGCCACCATTATGGATGACATTGAGTCATGGCATGCTTGATTCAGTCATCTTAATTATGGCAATTTGCTTTGCTTAAGAAGCAAAAATATGATGCTTGATCTCCCTCCGTTGAAAGCACCTACTCATAATGTATGTGAGAGTTGTGTGTTTGGCAAAATGTATCATGCTTCGTTTCCCAAAGGTGGATCTATATGTGTGATTAGAGATTATAGGTTGTGCATAGTGATGTTTGTGGATGCATGCATGTCAAATCTGTTGAAGGCCCTTTTTCTTGCAATAATTGCATCTCTTTTTCTTAGCACCCTCATCCTTGGTGCTTGAAGAGTCCATGGAAGAAGTTGATTTGCCTTTACCCTTTGAGTTTGATGGTTGCCATGACTTCACTTTGTTCCTATGGTTGACTGCAAATGCTTGATTTTCCATACTTATCTTAGAGAGATTCACTTGTGGTTACTATTTTTGCAATAACAATGACACCAACGCATCAAATGTATATGCATCAATATCTCCTTTTGCAAGTAAGCAAAGTGTAGTGGCGAAACTTTGATAAGTGTCAGGTAGGCCAACCAAGATTATAGAAACAAGAGAGGCATTGGGAATTATCTTATCTATTTTTGCAAGCTGCTCTGTTATGTCATCGATAGGTGTAATGTAGGCATCCAGTGGAGCACCCTCTGTCATGTGCCCTGTCTCTAGTTGTTTGCACAAAAAGGCTACATGAGCCTCATTGTGCACTTGATACAATGAAGCAAGCTTGTCCCAAGCATCATTGGCCATTGTGCACGATGGAATATGTAGAATTACCTATCTTTTGGAGGAGAGTGCAATCAAAGCATGTGCTTGGGTATCTTGCCCATTCTTTCTCAACTAATTAGAGTGGGAGGTGCAGTAGGGGCTGGAGCATAAGATCCATTGGTGACAATGGATAAACTAGGTGAACTTGTAGCATTTCATGTAGTGGGGCATGTAGGCCTAACATCGGAAGGAGCTACATATCCTCAAAGTTGTTTGGCAACCAAAACATGTTTGATCATGTATGCTCACATAGGATAATGTGTGCTATCCAATTTATTAGAATCCCCAAACATGCTTAGCAAATCAATTGGACCTGTCATTGCTTGTTGTGTACAATTGATTTTTTACAATAGTTGTTGCCAAATGTGTACCTGTTGGTGCAGTAGTATGAAAAAGCAAAGGCAAAAAAAACTTTATTTTGTACACAATTGATGATGTCAAAGAAAAATTTGTAGGTGAAAAGGCTCCAATGTTTCCAACATCGATGAATATTAAACTCACCTCGATTTTGATGACTCAGGCAAATTTCACCAAAGTCTGAAATTATTTTGATAATATTCGGTGAAATTTAGGCCAAAATGTGAAAAACCCCAAAATTTTGATGGAAATTGGACAATTTTCAGCTCCAAATGAAAAATTGAGCAAAAATCTCCAAATTCTTGGCAGAATTTGATGATTGTGTGAGATATACCCCCAAATTTTGGTCCAATTTGGGAGAGAAGCTGAAGATTTCTAAGAAAATTTGATGATTGTGTTAGATACCCCCAGATTTTGGGTCAATTCAGGAGAGAAATTGAAGATTTCTAAGCAGATTTTTTAATGTGTGTATTTCTGCATGAATAGGGGCTTATTTGTGGAAATAATGTAGATTAAGGCTAGGGGCATGAATATTTTAATGTTATTGATTGTTGGACTGAATTCATTATGATTGGGACAACATGATTTAAAAATGCAAACTGTTGTGCTGGACGAGATTGTTGGCGAAGGCGGCAATGGTCAACGTGAGAAGCGACTATGAAGCAGATTGTTGAGATGGACGGCGATGGTCAATGTGATAGGTGACAAGCGACATGTTGGAGGCAACAGGCAAACTATCAGGATAGACAAGCATGGACAGGTAGATTTGAACAAGCGATTGAAGAACATTGTCGGGCACCAACGCAAGGGCAGGAACCATCAAGTAGCAATATGCAGGCTAGACGTGATGGTCTAGATGCAAGCGATATTGCAGATTTGGTGCTATGCATGCGGGTTAGGCGATGGGTAGAAGGGAGACGAGGCTAGAATAGGCGATGTTGCAGCAGCAATTGGTGAGGAGGAGAGCAGCCTTGAGGGTCAATGGTGGTGGTGGTGACATTTGGAAAGAGGTATGGCTTTGATATGACTGTTAGGTTAGGATTCAATAGCACATGCACATGCACACATACACACACTCATAGTGAACAAGTGAACATTAAGAGAGGAGAGAGTGTAGAAGGTCATATCCACTATGTGAGAATGATAATGAAAGTCAAATCCCTAAGATACTGAAGTATTATACCCACTGATGAGTATTCATTCGAGGAAAAAACCCTTCTCCAGCTAGAAATTAAAAAGTGCATGTGCATAAGGTAATGCTCACACCAGAACTACGGAGGAATACAATAAGTGTAGCACTCTTGACCTAGTTACAGTGTAAAGTATCATACCCACTGACAGGTATTCACATGAGGAAAAAACCCTTCTCTAGCTAGAAATTAAAAAGTACATGTGGATAAGGGAGTGTTCACACGAGAACTACAGAGGAATATAATAAGTGTAGCCCCCTTGACCTAGTTGTAGAGTCTTTAGCACCTAGGTCCCATTCATAGTTTTTATCATATGCGTATGATTGCTGATGCAAACATATGAAAAACTTATGAAATCTGGAGTATGGTATCCTATTTCAAACTTGACCTTTTTTTTCTTGTTTGGGGGGGGGGGGGGTGGATGATTTTAAAAAAAATAAGACTTGATCATTTTATCAATAAAAATATTGCCTACCTATGATAGCATTGTGTGGCACTAGTGGACCATTAGTACTTGGATTATGTCTTGACTCAAATGATCAGAATTCAAAGTCTAAATTTTCTTTGGCGAATCATTCTTATGCCTTGATCATTGAATGCCTTAGTGGTAGTAACTATTTTATAGAATCTAAAAAGACTAGAATGTTGAAATTCTAATTTTTCATTGAGCTCATTATTGTAGTTACACTAGATACATTTTTAGTTGGAATTAGGGCAACTTTTGATTCAGCCTAGGGCTTGAAGACTGAATCATACTCCAATCATACTTTCATACCCATTTGATTATATCTCGACTCAAATGATCGGAATTTGAAGTCTAAATTTTCTTTGGCAAATCAATCTTGTGCCTTGATCATTGAATGCCTTATTGCTAGTGACTATTTTATAGAATCTAAAGTTACTAGAATGTTGAAATTCTAATTTTTCATTGAGCTCATTATCGTAGTTACTTTAGATACATTTTTACTATTTTTAAAATTGAAATTAGGGCAACGTATGATTCAGCCCTGGGGCTTGAATCATACTCCAATCATACTTTCATACCGCTTTGCGTATGACATATGATTGCCGTATGAAAAAACTACTGCTCCATCCATGAGACCCGTTATCTCATTGATACCAGCAGGCCATGCACGATTTAGGGATCCTTTTATGAGATTCGGCTCCAAAGGGCCCTAGAAGATCTCTGCTAGGCTTGCACTTGGTGTCTAATTTGCGTTTGTCTTTATGAGAGATTATATAGGGCATTGTGGGTTGGAGAGTTAGCAAGAGGCTCTAAAGCATCCCCAATGGCAAGAGGCCATGGAAAAGGAGCTTGAGAGCATTGACCGAAATGAGACTCTGACCTTTGTTGATGGTTCATCAAGACAAAAGAAAGTCATCGGGACCAAGTAGATCTTTAGGATTGAATTGAAAGTTGATGAAACTTTGGATAAATACAAGGCTTGCCTTGTAGTGCAAGGTTTTCAACAGAAACACGATAAAAATTATCAGGAGACCTTCGTATCCATTGCACAGTTGACAATATTTCATCTATTGGGTGCACTAGCCACTCACCAAGGTTGGCCGCTCTATTAGAGGGATGTCAAAAGTGCCTTTCTAAATTGTTACTTGGAGGAGGAAGTCTATGTGGAGCAGCCTCTCGAATTTCCTTCAATGGACCCTAAAGACAGTTTTTTATTTGCGGAAACCTCTTTATGGGCTGAAGCAAGCACCACATTATTGGTTTCATGGGATGCATGAGTTCCTTCAAACTCATCACTATCATTCTATCCCTTATGACCTGAACCTATATGTAAAAACCACTCTAGAGGGGGTCAACTATATCCTTCTATACGTTGATGATCTATTTATTAGAGGCTTAGATTTTGCTACCATAGGAGATATAAAGGCCTAATGTTGTTTTACATTCAAGATAAGTGACCTTGATCGGTTATCCTATTTCTTGGGGATGGAGATAGTTCGATCTGGGGATAGTATTTTTCTCTCATAGCAAAAATACGCCCTTTAGTTAGTTGAGTAGTGTTGTATTGTTTATACATAGCTTGTGGCTACGCCTCTTAATCATATTGCTAAGCGTTCTAAGGGTTCCCTAGGTCATCCCCCCGATGAAAATACCTATAGCTTAGTTATAGGGAAATTTCTTTGGTTGATTCATACTAGTCCAAACCTTGCATATTTTGTCTCATTACTCAGTCAGTATTTCAATGCACCTAAGATGTCACATTGGATCTCTTGCATGTGTATATTGAGATATGTTCGATGTATATATTCTTCTGGTTTGACATATGATCATGGTTTGCTTTTGTAGAGATGCACTAATTCAGATTGGGTTGGAGATCTCGACACAGTGTTCGTATGGTGGTTACATCTTCAAGCCGTAAGCAAGAGACAATGGTTGCTTCCACAACCGAGGCAGAGTATCAATCTCTCTTTGAGGGCATCGGAGAGGCTATCTAGTTGAGGGAATTACTAGCTGTGCTTCACTTCTCATGTGCTTCACCGATTGTTCTCTACTGCAACAACCAGAGTGACATTGCACTTGCCTAGTGTTTATGCCTATATCAAATAATTTTTTAGACATATTGACCAAGGTGGTTACCTGATTGATTCTTCAATTGTTTGGTACCCAAGATCGACATTGCACTTGCCTAGTGTTTATACTTGTATCAAACAATTTTTTAGACATATTGACCAAGGTGGTCACGTGATTGTTGATTCTTCAATTGTTTGGTACCTAGGATCGGCATGGGTGCATCCTCCCCTACTATTGCAGATTGATGAGGGAGAGGGTGATTCCGGCTTTCCCTTTTACATTGAGAAGGGGCAGCCTTATTGTCTTGAGAGCGATAGGATTTGGTTCATTATTGCTTTAGAGACATTTATTATTTGTACGTTGTATCATTATCCATATCCTTTGGATGACTATGATTGTAAAATGGTATTTGGACAAGTGAACAATTCCCTTGTGAGGGCATTGTTCAAGTAGCACCATTGCTTAGCATTTGCTTGAGGTGATGATTTGCATTGCCCTTTGCATTACCCCATGCAGTGGCATTCTATTTTTGTGAATCTGCATTTGTGTACATTTATCCCTTTTCGGTTAAAGTGTGGTCAACCTTGGATTCACCATATTCATGGTAGCTCGCATGGCAGTCTCCCTTGCTTCTATGTATCTTTTTTGATTCACCACATACCATCCCCTACATATTTCTTCGTTTACTGATAACCAATAGTGGTTGGATAGCTTGTCCGTTTTGTGACGTATTGGGTTTTACCATCCCTTTATTTCTCCTAGGGGCATAGATTTATCAATAGGACGAAAACTTATTGAAAACCCATACTTCTTTTAGTTTCTTGGTATATACTCGAACATTCTCATGAGGTTCTTGACGTGTTAGATTGAGAACACGTAGCCCCACTGTGGTTCCATCCGCCTTTGCAGGTCATGGTAGGCCATTGGGCAATCGACGAGCACACTTTGTCTAATGCTTTGGCCTCTTTGGGGTGATTACTTAGGCTTCCTTGGTAAGATAACCATCACCTCTGTAGTCTTGGTAGATCACTGGGCAGCCGATGTGCACTCGATGCCCTAGTTGCTTTGGGGTGGGATGCCTTGGGGTAAAAGAAAAGAAAAACATATGGGCTTGGGCTAGTACAATCCCTTTCTGGTTCCAGTTTTGGGCGTGGGACGGGGGTGTTAAGCTAAAAATGCATTACATGTTGATTAGCCACATTAAACAACCCCAAAACAAGCTTAATTAATTAAATTACCAAAGCTTTCATTAAAAGAAATGTGTTCCTAGAGAGTATTTGTGTCCCATAAGGCAAACCCTAATTTGGGAGGGCCTAGCCATTAATAAATAGACATGCTACTCACCACTCAGCCTTAATCTCGTTTTTGTAGCTTGCATGTGCCTTCTTTCTACTGTCCACAACCCGTTCGTGGAAAAAATCTCAGCCGGAGTTGTTGCATATTGTTGTCTACCTTTTGGCACTAGTTGATCAGCCTGTCCTTCATCCTTACCAGCTGACAACTGCTGTTTGAGGCTGTAACAGCTTGCGTTTACTGCATTTACACCTTCTCGACCTGCCATGCAGCTGGTCAACTTGCTGCCCAGCTGTCCACATCAGCAGCACTGCTGCATTTAACTGTTTTTTGCATCGCCCTCCCTACCACATCAGCAGCATTGCTGCATTTTGCAGTCTACAAGATCTGTCCAGCTGCTATGTCATTAGTACTACCTGCCTTTGCAGATTTCTTGCACCCAATTGTTCATTTGACTCTCCTAGACCTGCCATGCAGCTTGTCAACTTGCCGCTCAGCTGTCCACGCCAGCAACACTGCTGCATTTAAGTGTTTTTTGCATCGCCCTCCCTACCACGTCAGCAGCATTGCTACGTTTTGCAGTCTACAAGATCCGTACAGCTGCTATGTCATTAGTACTACCTGCCTTTGCAGATTTCTTGCATCCAATTGTTCGTTTGACACTGATCTGCCGGCTTCACATAGCTGCATTTGCTGCCGCTAAACACATTCAAAGGTTGCCAATTGTGTTTCCGGATCCATCGGAGTACGACACACTCTTTTGCTCATACTGTTTTCCTTGATCCTTGAGACACGGGAGTCCAAGGGTTAGTTTTCACCTTGCATATGTGTTCTCTGCATTAAGCATTGTGTTTATTCATTATTTAGATTTCATTCATCTTTTGTGTTCATTGTCTTTGTGTTAACCCTGAGCCCAAGTGTGTTTCTTTATTAGGGTGTGTGTTTGTCATATGATCGTGTTTGTATTTTGTAGACAAGCATTTCTTTACATGGTGGACTTGCATTAATGGCCTCATGAAATGCTGCCCCATGTGTTTATTGTTTTGTATTATTTCAGCCTATTTATAGGCCACCTCCCCTCCATGTCATAGTCGATTTGATACACCATCTTACTGGAGAGAGAGATTTGGAGCATTCTCTTGGTTGCCTGCAGCCCATGCCTTGTACATACTCTTGTGATTTGGTATATGGATTCCATTTCATGAGTTCATTATTTCTGAGTTCATATGTTCTTGTTTTTTCGGTTCAGTTCTTTGTATTTGCAGCAGCTTTTATCTTCTTGGTTCTATTGCTCTGCATTATTCTAACAAGAGCACCATCTACCCTTGGCTTTGACATTTTGTTGCTTCTTTCCAAGTGTCAGTTAATTTAAGCTGCAGTTAAAACCATATTAGTTGATGCCATATAACTGCCTTGATATAAAGTTGAACTTTCAGTTGCTAATCTGAAATAGTTTGGTAAGGCAAATAACCTGCAATTCCCCTAGGTTGGTTTTTGACATTTTGTTGCTTCTTTTCAAGTGTAATTTAATTTCAGATGCATTTAAGAACATCTTAGTTGATGCTGTATAAATGCCTTGGTATCAACTTCAACTTTCATTTGCTAATCTGAAATAGTTTGGTAAGGTAAATAACCTGCGGTTCTTAAATTTCCAAACTTTCCACATATCTAAGCTCTCTTTTGAATTTCTTTAAATAGTATCCGATGATAGTACTTGTGCCTTTTAGGAAATGTCAGAAACCTCATCAAGTTGCTGTGCGCAGCTACAGAGGTAAACTTTACATTAACTTGATATGATACTACTGCTTAATACTGTAGAGATTATGCATGGTAAATAAGCAGTGCCACCTCACCTCTCATATACACATATGACTAATGTGTAACGCTTGATTTCTCAGTTTTTTATGTTAAAACATAATTACAGGGCGTATTTTGTGAAAGTTTATCAGGACGTATTGTTAATGTTGCAGAATCGAAAATGATATTTCATTTTTCTTGGATAAGCTGGAGACACGGGAGAGATACATAAATAAACAGTTTGAGCTATTGGTCATCAGCTTCTTTCTTTCTCTTATATTATATGCAAACAATGAAATTCAAACTTGATAATTATATTATAATGTTTTGCTTACACCAGGCTCAATTAGCTCTAATGTGCAAATTCTTTGCCTTAGCAATGTTTTTGCATAGCATTGGAAAAATAGATGTTTATGTTGATACATGGCATGATTGGCTTGAATGGATGTTACAAAAGGCACATAGTGGAAATCCGGATAGAGAGCACACTTTGGAGTAGAGCTTTGGAATACTCCTTTACACTCATAGAGACCATAAAGCTTGCTTGTCTTTGGAAAAAGCTAATTTCATGTGGATGGAATCTATATGGAGTAACTTTATACTTTTCTCAAGCAACAAGAAGATGGTGGGGCATGTCACTAGACCAAAATGGCAAAATGGCAGTTCATTACAACACAATTGCTGCCCTTTGAAATGGTTTTGCAAGATATCAGTTTAAGGAATTGATGAACTGTAAATGAAAAGATCACTTTTGATCAGTTTGTAATTTTGGACTAAGCATTTTTCTTGGTGTTCCTACTGCAAAGAAAAAGTGCAATAGACACAAGAGGTTTCTCTTAACAAGTATATGTTGTTATCTACTAGAGACACATTGGGAGGGAGGGAGGTAGAGAGGAAGAAGGGTAGGAGAGGGAGGAGAGGTGTGGGACATGGAGTAGAAGAGGGGGAGGGGGAGGGAGAGGGAGAGGGAGGGGGAGAGAGAGATTTGTATCTTCAAAAACTCAAATTGCCCTCATCAAGTAATGCAAAATGAAAAGTGAATGCCTAGGAATGGGCAAGTTTTTCACTTGCACAGATGATATTTGAGTGCGTGTGAAGCAAATAGTAGTTAGGGTTTTGGCTGAGAGATTGAGTGATCTAGACATGTAATTGTATTGAGGCTATGAGTCATGTTACAATATTGCTGAAGAATACTTGGATTTCCCATTTAATCAAGGGAACACATAGACACATAAACTTGAATAATCAAGAAAACTTAGATACTCTAATTCGACTGTTAGCACACCAAGGCAAACCAATACTTATATTGTACACAAACTTTTCTAAATAACATCGTGTTTCTCTAAGCTGACAAGTTGGATAGACATCCTTGGACAATTTTAGGTATGGAAGGCCCTTAACCATTTGATAGCATGATAGCTCATACAATGAGTCATATCCACGGTGCTTGAAGCAATAATGCCGAAGGGGCTCATTGTTTGTAGGATCTTGTGTGGTGGCTAAAGCTTGGAAGTGGTGGAACTCTTGAGTCCTTGGTTGTTGTGGTTGGGAAAGAAACTAGGTCATCATGTAGAGGCCGCTAGGGTATGCCTTGTTGCAAGCAATTTAGTAAACTAGTCTGAGAGTCTATGACCTCACTAGTGGTCGTTGTAAAGAAAAGCGTTTGTCCCAATCAGTGAAGTTGCTAAACAGAAAAAAGGTTCACCCCAAGCTAGGGACATAGTAGACATCGTCCAATGAAGTGAGATCATGGCCCTTGTCAGTATCAAACTTGATGCGACCTAGACCATGGATCGTGATCGAGAAGCTATTTCCATACTAGACATTCCCAAGTACAAGGGCTTCAAAGATAAAAATGTCATGGATGGGGGTCATATGATGAGTGGCTCCACTATTTGCTATCCAAGCATGAGAAGATGTGCTTGGTTGGGTAGAGTGGGTCTCTTGGGTTGTCTCATTAGGAGGTAACTCGTGAATGTGGAATAAGCTCATAGTCTTGGATGTCTTCATGGAGACGAGGTGGGCCTCATGTCCTATAGACTAGTCAGACATGCCCTTAGGAGTTGAGAATGATACTGGCTGTGCTCGTTTATGGGTGGCAATGTGAATCTGGCCTCACTGTTGCTCGTGATTTTGATTGCTACAATTTTGCCTCCTTTGCTATGCTGGGAACAAAGGCCTCGTTCCTTTAAATGTGCTCGAGTGTGAACACACCCTTAGCACTTGTACTTACACATATATATCTATCTAAAAACCTAAAGGTACACACTCATCATTGTACTTACAAACGTGCTCGCTCTCTGCTATTGCTCTCTCTCACTCTCTTTGTCTCTCCGTGACTAAGGAACACCTACTGTCTCGATCCTCGTTCCTAACCCATCGCTACAAACTGGTATCAGAGCATATGGTGCAGACGATCGTCAGGCGTGTAGACGTCAGGCATGCAGACAGCTGGAGTTCGTGTCGAGTAGGGAGTCAGCTAGAGTTCCTGACCAAACTGGAGTTGGGTTCAACAAACTGTTGACCAACGGGACCAGCGTGGTCCAGTGGGTGTGCAGTAGGTGCAATGACTAGCGGATAGCAGGCAATGAGGATCAGCGGCGGGCAGTGAATAGCGTGCAATGGGCAATGGGTAGCGCGCAGCCTGCAACGAGGACCAGCGGACGGCGGGCGTGAGACAAGGCGCGCTTGGGACGGCCGCTAGCGAGCTGTCAGTCACGCGACCCACCTGGTGGGTCAATGGACCCGTCATAATTTTCTTACAAAATCAATTTCTTCTTGAAACTCCCTTTGCCCATTAACGGGTGTTCGTGCGTGTAGGCACAGTCAAAATTTTGGGCAGATTTAGGCCCAGAAATTTGGGGCTTTTCCCAGATTTGGGGAATGTGATGCAGGACAAGAAAATTTATCTCAGAAATTGCAGGAATTTGTGACATTTTGTCCCCAACATTTGGGGCTTTTCATGTATATGCACAAATTGGGCTGAAATTCACCCAATTTCTTGATATCGATGCACATTGAACCCCGCGCAATTTGGGGCTTTTGCAGTTTGGGCAAAATCTGTGTAGCTTTAGGTCAGTTTATGTACATGCAGGTTGAATTCCAAAAATTTGGACATCAACACTTGGTAAAATTTGGGTGTTTTGCTGAAATTGCTTTATTTTGGCAAAATTGGCTTGTTCAATGCATGATAGATAAAATGCAGATGTGTGTTTGATGCTTTGAGCACAAAAATTTTGGGGCTTTTGACCGTGTGTGTCAAATTTTATGCCCGTGGGTACATGTACAACAGAAATTGCAGCTAAAATTTGGGATTTCTCATGTAATGTGATGCATATGCCCTTGGAACAGCTATAATCAGTTGGATAATGCTGTAGCATATGGTTTGGCGCTTCTGAAAATTTAATTACAGATCTGAAATCTGTGCTTCTACGTGGTTTTTTATTGCTGGTTGGTAGTTGTTTGTACCTTGGTCACTTGGCTGACAGTTTTGGGCCTGCATTTGCTGGTTTTTTGGTCACGTTTGGGCTGAAAATCATGGCTGGCAGCAATGACAGCAGTAATCTGATTCACATAAAGAAGCTTGAAGGAGCACATAACTTTGCAGTTTGGCAAAAACAGGGCTACAATATCCTGTTGCAAAAGAAGCAGGCAAAGCCGATTAAAACCAAAGGGGCAAAGCCTGCGGACATGGAACATTGTAGGTATTGGCAGTGTGCAGTTGCAGTTTTAGCATGGCTATGTCTTCACACTTCAGCATGTACGGCGTGTACCTCAGCTCAAGAAAAGCTTGATTAGCACAGGGCAGCTAGATGATGATGGTTTTCATACCACCTTTGGTGATGGAAAATGGAAGATCTGTAAGGGATCTAGGGTCATTGCTAGAGGTTGCAAAAGTGATACTTTGTATCCACTTCATCTATCTAGTGTGCGTGACCATGTTGTTGCCGTGACTGAGCAGCCAAGCGTTTCTTTGTGGCATGGCCGGTTGGGACACATGAGTCAAACATGAATGAAAGTTCTTTCTCGATTGGGTTACTTGCCTTGTCTTCGTTATGCTGATTTTGAGCATTGTGATCATTATATTTATGGTAAACATGCATAGACGACTCATAAAAAGTCTTTTTCTTTGAAATCTTCTTCTCTAGAGGTAATACATTCAGATGTATGTCAAACGCCAAGATTATCTTAGGGAGAAAGAAATATTTTGTTACCTTTTTTCGACGACGCTACACGAAAGTTATGGGTTTATCCTATTCGTAGCAAGGATGAAGTGCTAGACAAGTTTAAAGAATTCTTGGTATTGGCTGAAAATCAGATAGATAAGACACTTAAGTGTCTTTGCTCTGATAATGGTGGGGAATATGTGTCCAAGGCCTTTTAGGCATTTTGTGACAGCAAAGGGATAAAGAGAGAGCTCACTGCCCATCATAATCCACCCCAAAATGGAGTTGCAGAGCATATGAATCGGACCATACAGGATAAGGACCGTATGATGCTGTCTCATGCTGCATTACCCCATGGTTTTTGGGTAGAGGCTGTTATGACAACCGTTTACTTGATTAATCGGTTACTAAACAGGTCTTTGGGGAGGGGGGAATTCCCCAAGAAGCGTGGTCGGGCAAGCCACCTTCATATGCTCACTTGAAAGTGTTTGGCTGTGAGGATTTTGTGCACATTTGTAAAGAAAAACTTTGCAAACTTGAGCCAAAGTCCTGTAAATGCATTTTCCTAGGATATGGTGACGAGGGTGAAATGGGGTATAAATTGTGGGATTCTGAGAAAAGGAAAGTAGTGGTATCTTTTGGGGAGATCGCATGCACAAACAGCCCGAAAAGACTTAGGAGGTTTGTAGGGTTGTATTCCGGGAAGAAATACGTTTTGGACAACAAAATGTGCTTGTTGTACAGTAGCAAATACCTGCTGTAAATGAACATGTAAATGCAGAAAATGATGCTGGAAATGATCAGCCAGCTATTGCCCATGATAATGAGCTACTACATGTGCAGTAACAGCCAGGACAACAAGCTGTTAATGCTGATTTGCAGGCTGAAATGCCAAGACAACATGCTGAAAATGGAAATTTGCAGGAATAGCCAGTAAACAATGACCATTGGGTTAGGAGATCGTCTAGGGCTACTAGACAACCTGACAGATTTGTAGACATCAAGAAATTGTATAAAACCATGTTGTCAGAGATGGAATCTCTTGAGAAAAATGGCACTTGGGACTCGGTGCAGTTGCCTAAAGGGCAGAAAACACTTCCATGCAAATGGGTTTACAAGATGAAGGTCACTTTTGGTTCCTCATCGAAGTATAAAGCAAGATTGGTTGCAAAGGGGTACAAGCAGGAGCAAGGAATTGACTTTGATGAGATTCTCTCTCCTGTAGTCAAGATGACTACATTGAGAACCATTTTGGGCTTGGTTGTAGTTGAGGATATGGAACTCATACAGATGGATATAAAGATTGAATTTTTACATGGTGATTTGCATGAAGACATATATATGCAGCAGCCTGAAGGGTTTGTTGAAAAAGGGAAAGAAAAGATGGTATGTAAATTGAAAGGGATTTTGTATGGGTTGAAACAAGCACCAAGAGAATGGTATCATAAGTTTGATACATTTATGTAGTCTTAAGGCTTTCATAGAAGTCAAGTGGATCACTGCTTGTATACCAAGAAGGCAGGACATGGTAGCTTGATTCTTAAGGCTTTCATAGAAGTCAAGTGGATCACTGCTTGTATACCAAGAAGGCAGCACATGGCAGCTTGATTATCTTGGTTTTGTATGTAGATGACATGCTGATTGCTAGCAGGGATACTCATGCCTTGGACTCACTGAAGCAAAGTCTTTATGGCAGCTTTGACATGAAGGATCTTGGTGATACCAATCACATTCTTGGCATGTGAATACTCAGAGATAGATCAAAAGGCTTACTCTATCTATCTTAGGAAGAGTATATGTCCAAGGTTTTGCAGCGTTTCTGCTATGGCCCTCTCTCTCTCTCTCTCTCTGTGTGTGTCTCTCTGCGACTAAGGAACACTTGCTGTCTCGATTCTCGTGTCTAACTCGTCACTACATGCTAGGAGTTACTCAACTTAGGGGGCGGGTTCTGAGTATTCTATTTTGGTTGCATGTTTCTTGTTGTTGATCGACACTTGGCGTCAAAATGACCAACCTTTTGACAATGTTGGTAATACATATTTTTCTTTGGTGCATTTTGCCACCGAGGTTTCAAGGAAGGCATGGTTATTGATTTTTTTTTTTGACTTAGGTTTTGTCTTTGGTTTTGATTTTGAGTTTTCTTGGCTTGTTCTTGCTGTCCCTTTCGAAAGAAACAACAAGAGCCCCCTCTACGGAGAAGGCACTATCAAATTGATCGAATAGCCATGCAAAAAGTAGTATCTATGCAAAAACCTACCACACTCATTGTGATTTGAGAAGTAAAATTCAAAGAAGGGAAAGTAGAAAAAGAGTTGCCAATATTTTTTTAAAATAATCACCTCTTTGAGTATTACATACAAAAATGGATCTTCAAGAGGATTTTTATCATGATCAATATGTGGCACTCTTAAGTTCATCATGATCGTTTTCAAAATATTGCAAAGAAGTAGATGTAAAAGAGGAAGAAGGGAAGTTGAAACTTGTGTACGTTACACTAGAGTAGATGGAAGAGATTGAAAGTAAGGAACATATTGTGAATCTCTTTATTCAAAAAGGGGGCCCATCCTTGATGGAGGTCTTAATGGCCTTGCAACATCATTAGATTTATGTGTAACATTTGAGGGGAAAGAACCATACATACCTTCATTGAATAGCTTTTTTCAAATTGCTATCTTTTTGTCAAGTCTTCAACCTCTTGGCTCTATGAGCCATGATTAGCTCCACAACTCCTCGTCTGTGATAGGATAAGAACATGTCTCTCCAATGTAGCTAGAAGGATAAGCTGAGTTCTCCGCATAGGCTCCTTTGGGGATTGACTAGGTGTGGAAATGTTTGATGTCATCTTCCCTTTGTAGTTCTTGTTTTTGAAGCTGCAGCTTTTCAATCAAGGGCTTAGGTTTCTTCAGTGAATACCTAGCTCTGATACCATGTAAAGAAAAGCTCATCTACAGAATACAAACATAAATTTATTGACAAATGCACATAATGATAAGGAAACACAATTAGGGGTAGGGTTAACACAGAGACAATGAACACAAAAGATAATGAGATTTGAATAATGAATGAATAAATAAATACTCAATGCAACAAACACACTATGCAAGGTGAAAATTGAACCCCAAACTCCCATGCCTTCAAGACCGGGGTAGGGAGTATGAGCGGAAGAGCGTGTTGTACTTTGACGGATCTTGAAACATAGCAGACAACCTCTGAATATGTCTCGCAGCAGCAAACACAGCTCTATGATGGCTGGATTAGGAACAACAAAACGCAAATCAGGCTGGTTGTATAGGCTGGAAATGCAGGAAATCAGGCCATGTGGTAGTAGGCGGCAGCTGGAGAAGGTGTAGCCTGCAGTCCCTAGCTGGACAGCAAGCTGGAAGGTTAGAAACAGTTATGAACAACAGTGGATAGGTTGAACAGTAGGCGCGTGATGATAGGAAGCAGTGGGTAGTAGCTCGAATTGAGATATCCTTTGTGAACATGGTGTGGACAACAAAGACATGGCACTTGCAAGCTGCAAAAACAAGATTAACACTGAGTGATGGGCAGCTTTTCTATTTATAGATCCTTGGGTTCTCCCAAATTAGGGTTTGGCTTATGGACATAGACACTCTCTAGGAACACATTTTTAAAAATGAAAGTTTCAGTAAATTGATTAATTCAGCTTGGTTTGGGGCTGTTTTAAGTGGCTAATCAGCATGTAATGCATTTTTAGCTCAACATGGGTCAGTTGATGTGTGGGGGACCCACTTGAGCAGCCAATTGCCCACTCATATTAGGGCGGCACACTGTCCATTATGCACAGTTGAAGACTTATAAATTATTGAGTGAAAGTTTCCATGGTTAGAGTCCCCTGATAGCTCAGTGTGCCTCACTAGTCATACATGTTGAGCTAAAACATGCTTTACAGTTGATTAGCATTTTTAAACAGTCCCAAAACATGCTTAATTAATGAAAAACACCAATTTGGTGCGTAATTCGAGAGATTTTTAGTGGTCCCTCAAAATCCTAATTTTTTGGGGCACCCTTTAACATCTATAAATAGACCACCATTTAGCCCTATCCTTTTGTGCATGTTTCTCACTCTATTGTGCAGATTTCAACCATCAGCTACCTACCATCTACTGTCCAGTCATCACGGATTGTAGCCTATCACTATCTAGCCCTAGGCGGCCTATTTTCAACCATTGCCATGCTATTTGGAGGTCTCCATTTGCTGTGTCATCATAGCACTTGATCAACCATGTTTTCAGCATCTGGTGCCAAGTGACAGGCCATTGCCATCTCTCCCACCACGCGATTGCTGCAGTACCTACGTTTTTGCTATCTAGCAGGCTGTCTACATCAGCAAATACCTCTCTTGTTGTCGCGTCAATTCCGTGACACTTTGGTTATCAGCATTTGGTGTTTCCCGCACTCCGACTAGTGGTCACTGCACTTGGGATCCGTCTCCGGTGGACATTACTCTCCGGCACTGCATTGCTCTACCCTTGGGCACTCTGTACACTCTTACATTCATTTACAGCATTCATTCACTTCAGAGTTCCTTCTCTCTGTGTTTGAGTTCTGAGTTTTTGCATTTTGTGTTTTACATTTAGGGTTTGAGTTTTACTTGTCTCTGTTTGAGTATTTGTGTTTCAGTCTTAGTCGTACATGCTATGTTTCCTCAGTGCAAAACCTAGCATATCTTCATAATATACCAGTTGATTTGATAGCACATTGATTGATTTCACACTGCCTCAAGATGTGTGTGGAAAAATCCCCGTAGTCATGGTGGAGCGGGAGCTTTTTAAGCTTGGAAGATACCCTGCAAGGCAGTCTGAACTGGAGAGCACACCAGTGTTCTCTGCCTCCATGCATGTGGCTTCTGTTTGATAATGACTTCCCCATCTGAAGTCTGGAAGCACTAGCATTCCAATTTCCTGAAGTCAAATGCAAATGTGAAAGGGGGGTTGTTGGCTGCAGAATTGCAACCAAAAACAAATGTGAATGCAGGGAATCTTACAGTAGCATTACTACTGTTAGCTACTGGAGTGCACCTTTCTGCATGGTGAGAAAAAGCAAATAGATGATGGGAGGACTTTCAGAATGATCCCTGCAGCTGTTACACATATACTAAGAAAGTGCATCTACATATGCTAAGAAAGTGCAGCTAGGTGGAAGGATAGATGCCTAGGAAATTGTCAGCTGGCTGCTTTAAAAGTCTCAAGTCGATTATATCAAAATCTGTTATGAGCTTTTGTGGTCAGATGTCTTCACCATCCAAAGCTTTAGTAGGCACACTCGGTTAGAAGGCTACAAGGTATTATTTGACATGCCAAGCACTACAACCTGACTTACATTTTTGTTCAAGCAACGCTAAAATGCATTCCATGATATGGAGACCTTACTTTCCTGGTTTTCGCTAGGTTATGAAAGAACATGAGATTTGATTACCAATGGAATTAAACACAGAAAGGGGGAACTAAAAGTACAAGGGAATTATTTCAAAAGAGGGCATTTAGTCATGAAAGAGTATGTAACTTAAGGGGCTCATTTTAACCTCTCAAACTTGGATTGAAGACCTGATAGACTGGACCTTAGAGATGTGTTGTATGAGGAAATTTATGTTTTTGAGGGAGTCCAGGTAGCTTAACAAGGGTCTTACAAATTTTCCTTTTGGATTTATGTGCAGCTAACAGATTACAATACTGTGAAAGCTCGTTTGATGGGAGTGCAACAGGTCTGGTTTATTTTCACACTTTACTTATGTGAGTTCCTTACCATCGTAATTTCATCTTATTTGCTCACAATTTTATATTTTTCCTTATCACCAGCTAGATGAAAATTTGATTTATGTATGGATGTTGCAGTCTTCTTTTTTCCGTTTTGTCCGTTTTGTTTTGTCAAACACTTTTCTCCCTGTGCTCAGAGGCATAAGCAAAGTTTGAATGATGTGAAAGTATACAACTATCAGCTAGCCAACATATCAGAACAACTTGATAGGGTCAAAGTAAGTTATATGTTTCTATTTTTGAATGTTGTCTTGTTTGCAAACAGCTCTAGTTTCAACGCAGATGTAGTTTTGAATTTTTTCTTCAAGCACTAAACACTGCTATCAAGAATTCATGATCTCGTGAGTTTCCATCTGTAGCACAAACTGGTGGAGAAAGGAAACAAAATTTCAGATGTATCTCCACTTGTGCATATGAAGAATGCTATATACAACCTAAAGGTATGTAACATAAATGTGGGTAGGAGTGCAAATTTTTGAGTCTAATATTAAGACAAGTTTGCTAGAAAATGAGAGTTCACTCTTTGTAATTCCCATATGGACATAGAAATATCATGCATAACCATGGCTAAACATAATAAAGTAGCTGTGTTTTCTTCTCAATCATGATGGCAGCCATATTTTTTGACTTTCAAAGCAAGAAGACACAAGAAAGTTTGAAGTGTCTCATGGTGGCAGAGGATTTCATTTCTTTTCAATTTTGTAGTTAACATGCTATTTCCATAATCTCTAGGTGGACCTTCAAGAGATGGAGGTTCGGATAGGCGTTCTAGAGCATACTCTCCTACAGGTATGTTGAATTGTGAAAATTATAATTTATAATTTCGTTGCTCTTTCCCATATGAGAGATGAATAGTTGCACAAAATAGTATGTACATAGGATATTGGAGATTGCCAAACATGACTCATTATGTCCTTTTAACTGTGAAATCTTTCCAAGGGAGAGAAATTTCAACTCAGTCAAGGCCATTGAGAAAAACAAATTCCCCTCAAATTGTACTGCAATGTTCCCAGCTATATTTTGCAAAACGTCTTTAGGTTTGAGTGAAATTATGACTGGGTGATTGCATAAAAAATATGGGATGGGTGCTGTGGACAGGGATGGGGATGCCGGAAACCAGGGAATGGGAACTGTGGGTGGCACAGTGCATTAAAAAAATGTGTTTTAATTAACTAGCATGCCTTGTCTTGGGTATGCTGGGACAGTCATCCCCTGTTGGGGGCGCATATAGGGACATCCTCGAATCTGATGGCATCCTGCAAGTCCATCTTAGCTGTCCTTTGTTCCTATGAGTGATTGACTTCACATGATATTGAGGCTGACAAAGGTCCACCCTTTCTTGCCTCCAAAAGTAAGATTCTTCTAAATATAAGATCCTTCTTTGAGCGAATAAGATTTCTTAGAAGTACATGATATTGAGGTTACAAAGGGTGGAAGTGAATTAATGAAAGGTTACAAAATATGAGAGGTCCTTTTGTTAGTGAAATGAATTGCTCAAAGGTTACAAAAATTGTACGATCCTTCTATAGACTATCAGTGAAATGAAATGTCCAAAATATGTAAAAGGAAACTATTGCTTTGTGTCTTATTGCTCTAGTGGCTAGCAACATTGGTCTCTACAGGGGTGTGCAATGTTGAACCAGATGGCTGAAATAGTTTTTAGTGCTCAGTAAGCTATCTGTATATAGAGTGTGCTTGGTGTAGTCAGCCTGATTTTAAAAATCTCATTTCCTAAATGTCCAGCAAGAGATCATGTACTGCAAGGGGAGTTTCTTGTTCAATTCACAAGTTCGTAGTAGGCGCTCAAGCCTTAATTCATGGGTGGCTGCTGCTGCTTTTGAGTCTTGGCTGACCTACTTCTCGTAACTTGTCCCGTCTTTTGTCTCATACTTGCAGCTTCAGGCACTTGTTCTTGCAGACTCTTGGTGTGGAGCTTGTGGAATGTGTGAGGCAGTGCTCAACTATTTTGCTCTTTCACTCTTATAGTGGATCCCTCTTCCCTATTCCATTGTGTTGCGTTAGCCAACATTTTCATGATCAAGTGATGTTGTGGCATTCTTTTTGTCTAAATACTTGCTATGACAGATGAACAGGTGTTACATTACTGAGTTTTGCATGACAATGAAGCTGTTGTGTATGTTGTCAACCTTGGAGTGTGGCTAATCATTTTGCCTAGTGACACAGCCCTGCATTTGCATTTCACCGTTGGTTGTCTTCCTAGTTACTGCGTTTTGCACTTGGTGATACTGTTGTGCATTAATATTGATGCTGTAAAATCCGACTTCTCAACTTATCCCTTGTGCCAACTTGATGCTACTATTGTGCACTGATTTTAGTACTGTAAAAGCTGACTCGCCAATGTGTTCCTCTGCTTGCCTGTGTGCAAACAGTTGCTTGCCATGTGGTGCTGTGTTTAGCTCTTTAACTTGGCTCTTCCTGTTTGGTTATGATCTTTCTATAAGCTTTTACTATGTGTCAGAACATTTTTCTCATGTGGAGTTGGTTTGAAGGTAGGTCCTAATGCCATCCTTGAGTCATTGACTTTGTCCTTTGCATTTGTGCATTTTTCTGAGCGTAAGTATGTGTATACCATCAATTATTTTCTCACGTCATTGTTATGCCACCTCCATCCTGTAATTGTGATAACAAATCTAAAGTTCCTAATTATGCTTGAAACTAGCATGGCTGTGCAGAAAGACCTTTGAAGGCTGTTGCTGGATTCAAGGCCAAGCCGAAATTTAAGAGGGGAAACCTTCAAGGTCAACCATACCATCTCAAGTTTAATTTGGATGGCTCCATGCAAGCATTTGTGTTGAGGTTCAAGGTTATCCATGATCAACTACTCAGCTCTTACTTTGAGGTATTTGCTTTTGGTTCTTACCAAGTTTCCTTTGGTGGCCAAAGAAATGAGGGTTTGGGTTTCCTCTCCTGATCCTGAGTTTGATGGCTTAATGTGTATGTTTCTTGATGAGGAGTCTTTGCTATTGGGCGAAGGGAAAGCTCCAACATACGGTGATTATGTCAAGAAATTGGTGGAAGAAGGAGGTGGGTTACTTGCTACTCTTGTGGAAAGCAGGGCTGTCTCTCCACTGGTGACGGCTAACAGATTCAAATAGAGTTGCAAGAAATGTAGATCATCTCTGTAACTTTGTCTAAGGGTGGAGAGAGGGCATTCTAGTACTCTTTCATGTTTTGGTGGATGTATGCTATCGAGTTTACATGTTTTGGCATTTCCAAACCTTGGATCGGTGTCTGCAATGCCAAGTTCATGATTGGATGTACCACAGTTTGTGTTGTTGTGGTCTTGCATGAGGGGACTGAGAGGGATTTCTCAAAGTCCAACAAAGGAATCTAGGTGTCATGAAAAGCTGTCCATGGAGCTTCAGAGAGGGTGCTTTGTTTTGGAGGCACATCAAACGGGATGCATCCTACTGGAGTACCATGGCGCATCCTGGGTATTCTTGTTCATGGCCTGCTCAGCCGCACTTTGAGAGAGTTTATTGGAACTTGGGAGTGGTCATTTCACACGTTCATAGGCCACCAACCCCTAATTCATTTTTTGGTGCTTTAATCTTGTCCATTGTCACAACTTTTTATCTATAAGGAGGGCATTGACCATATTTAGACACTTGAACTTGCAAATTCTTAGTGTGGAATAGGGAGTTTGTGGAATGTGTGCCCAGCACTCAACCACGGTGATTCATATAGTGGATTCTTGTTACCATTTACTTCTGCCTTTGTCTTTTGTATTTGCAGATTGTGCGTTGTTTCTTTTGTTATTTTGTTATGATGTATTGCTCTTCTAACAGGTTTCCCCAAGAGTCATTTGAATTGCCTTAGCTATGTGCCAAAATCAGCAGCAAAAGATTTGGTAGCACTTTCTTCACACCTGGGGTTTCGATAGCCTATTTTCTACCCCACAAAACAATAAACCCTGATAGTATTACACTCCACCATGGCTTCTTTCCTGCATCCCCCCTAGACTCCCTTGAGAGGCCTTGTATATATGTGATCTGATTTACATCGAAGTCTATTGAGCATTTGTACTTCGTCGTATTTTCTTCTACATAGTATAATTATCCACAACCTTTTCTAGGGAAAAAAACTTTGTTTTATGGGCTTGTATTTTAATTAAGAACTAAGATTCCAGGTATGCACTAATCATGATTGGATTGGAGACATGGTTTGTTGGTTGTTCCATGGTGACTCCATATCCTCCCTTGGTTGAGTCATGTTTCTTGAACTTGCATGAAGACTTTCCTTCTCAAGTCTAAGCCTGAGACATTTCTTAATGCTACCACAGCAACTGCTTCCTCAACACAGCTCTTTCAACTGAGGTGCTGCTATTTCTTCATAAGGTTCTTGGCATCATGAGTTGATATGGTAATTATATGGCAATTCAGTTTCTAGTATTGTTTTCTTGTCTTCAACATCAATATCCTTCACTGATGTATGTACTCTTTGGATTACTCATTTCATCACTGCAAAGGGCGCTTAGGCAAGTGAACAATCTCCCCCATGAGGGTACTGCCCAAGTGGCTCCTTGTTGCATGACCATGCCCCTATTGCATTACCCCTTTGTGTTTTGGGTTTGAATTGTGTGTACATGTTAGGCATTTGATGCAAATGAAAACCTATGATTGTAGGCATTCTTTCAAAATGGAAACTGATGCATTATGTAGTATGATTCCTTTTTACCTCATCAAGTAGAGCATTCAAAAGCAGATCGCTCACCAAAGATCTAAAGCAACTACCATGCTCCAAGCTATGCCGCACAGGTACTTGGTGGTATCTAGTGCCAGTTGTTGGCCCAGGTCATTCATTTGGCCATAAGTGTCAGTTGGTGACACTAGAGAAGTAGTGTTTAATGGTACCTAATGCCAATCTGATGGTCAAAGATGGCGGAGAGATACTCGGGAATAAAAGTTGCATAGTCAATTTAATTATTGGCTGGTCAAAATATTTTTCAGGGCACTGAAATAATTATTAGATTAATTTTCAATATTTAAAGACTGACAATTAATATTGAATTATGGCTAATGCTCTAAAAACCATTAATATTGAATTATTAGATTAATTTTCAATATTTATAGACTGACAATTAATATTGAATTATGGCTAATGCTCGAAAAACCATTTGGAAAGTTTGTCACTTGTCAAAAATGCCTATGTAAGACTGAAAAACGTCTTTAAAGGTTGGAGAGAGGCATTTTTAGTGTATTCAGCCTGTAAGAGAGAGGGAGGAGATGCTGCTGGTTTGATTTGTAGCCATTGGAGGACCTTCTGAGGTAGCCAAGAGCAGGAGAAGACCAATGAACAGCAGGTGACAACATCTACAAGCTGTTGAGATAGGGTAGTAGTAGTAAATGACAGTTTTTCTTCAGTTCACGAAGAAACTCTGAATTTTCTCTCTCTACAGCTTTCTCTCTCTCTCCTAGCCATTTCATAGCCTTGCTTTGAAGATCTCAGCATTTGGACCCTTGGAAGTTGAGAAATTGCAAAATTCTTTGTTGTAAAGAAATTAGGGTTTAGTAGCAATCTCAGGAAGCGTGCTGGAACTTGGAAGCTCCAAGACTTGGATTTTTCAAGGCTGAAGGTGAATTTCAGCTAAATTTAGGTGGAGGACTAGCCAGCCATTGAATTTGGGGCATTTTCATCTCCATCAAAGCGGGTGAAGGCCAATTAAGTGCCCGAATCAAGGGGCAAAATAGATTGAAGACTTGCTGGTCACTTTGGATAGCAAGGGGATCGGGAGAATCCCATCGTAAATTAACTTATTCTTCAATAAAGCTAAAGAAATACCGAAAGGGGCACCAATTTTGGGGCCAATCGGGTGTGCATTGTCCAAGATCAGTAGGTAAATTTGCATTTTCAGATTTGCATTAATTGTTTGCTGCTGTAATTAAGTTGTAATCAGGGATTTATCACCCATCCACGAAAGGAAGGCTGGTTACAGCCACCCTCCAGGTAGCTGTATTTTTTGTGCCAGTTGCTCCTTCACATCATCTTCAGCATTGTCTGCATTGGTTGGCCATCGGCTATTGTGTTTCATCAATATCTAGTCCTATGCATTGACATCTTCATTGGTGGTTCTGCTGCACTCAGACCATACACAGAAGACAACAGTGTCCAGCACTCTCCCTCAGCCCAATCCCACGAGAGTCCATAGGTGTTAGAAAACTCCGCTCCTCGAGCAGCGACATCTATACTTTCTTCATTCATTTCATACTACATTCATTCATCGGATGTTTCCTCTGCCTATTTTCATGACTTGCATTCTTGTCTAAGTGTCACTATGTGGTTGTCGTGTCCGGACACTCTCAATGGTATCTTTGGAACCGTAGTATATCTTCACAATACACACCATGACTATTGCGGGCGGGAGTTCCCCTAAAGCCACTCTTAGTGGTCTGTGAGGAGCAAATAATGCAGGATGCAAGCTCTGCTGCCAAGCTTGCATACAGCAGAGGCTTTCAATTCTTAAGACCCACTTTGGCAGTGGACCTTCTAGATATGCCACTGTGTGAGGTTGCCAATAGTTTCCCACATCTTAGATCGTGATGTAGTAGACTCTTTAATGTGGCAGCTAGCCAAAGTCGCCACACCCACAATACATCGTGAGTCAGCCTTGATAATGGGAATCCTCTCATGCATCTATGTCTTGTAGAGTAGATGATACCCTTGACTGACTGACTGCCAACAAAAAGCATCCTGGATGACACACTAGATTCTGGGTTCCACTCAACAGAGTATCCTACACACTTCTCTCCAAACTAACTTTACAGCATCACATGACCATATATTGCTTCAAAGTCTCTAGGCACTTCTGTGGGCAGTGCTAACGGACCCTATCTTGCTGCATTTGAACCACCGAGTTGCAAACTGCAAGACCCCCAATCCATAAGCCGTATGAAGGATGAGACCGTCCTCAGCCACCAACCATCCAACAGGTGTCACTAGAAAGTATGTTTGAGAAGGTCCATGATGCTACACTTTTTTCAGTGTCTGTTGCATTATGGAGGCCAGACCATATCATCACAGGCTGTGTACGCAAGGAAACTTATTGCCTTTTATGAAATTGACAAGGGAAGCCTGTTCCATTTTGTTGGATCCCAGTCCACCTTGTCCAAGGTTGTGCCCTCTCAAATCCAGACCTGCACTCTCTGATATGTGATTAAGCAATGCATGATCAAGCTACCACAACTTCCCTTGGAGTCCTAGGATTCTGATCCTGCTTCAAGGGATGCTGGAGAAAGCTAAGCAATGTTGCTCTTTGTCCAATGCTAATCGGTCACACTTCAACACAATGAAGGTTGTGTCTTTGTGAGGGGAAACCTTGATGGAGCAAGAAGGTCTGGATCTCAACCAGCCGATTGAATGTACAAGCCTTCCCCAATTTGCAACGTGTCTTGATCTTGGACCTACAGATTCCAAACGATTGGCTGTCTTATCACTCTTGCCCTAACAACTTCCCGAAGTTGCAACTTGTCTTGATCTTGTACCCACAGATCCCAAATGATTGGCTGTCTTATCACTCTTCCCCTAACAACCTATAGGCCTTTGCTCTAGAATCTTTTCCAAGCTCTATTAAACTTGTAGCAAGTTGGGAAGGAAAGATGATTTAGGGAGGGTAGTTGGTGTCATGGTGCAGATTTACCTCAGAGATGGTCTCTACTCTCCTCCAAGGTGTGGTTGATGTTCATGAGAACACCATTTTAGAACATGGAAGGATTGGAAATGCATTCCTGCCAGATGCAACATTTCGATTCATGTTTCATGTAGCATCCCACAATATTTTTTTAGTGTAAAAAACACAACATTCTTGATAGGGCATTTTGTAACCATTTCCCATATTGTAGAATTCTTGCTTGGTGATTTGCCAATCCGAGTGGAAACATGAGCAAGCGGAAGCAAGAGAGATGTGAGCTATTAGAGAGAGAGAGAGAGAGAGAGAGAGAGAGAGAGAGAGAGAGAGAGAGAGAGAGAGAGAGAGAGAGAGAGAGAGAGAGAGAGAGAGAGAGAGAGAGAGAGAGAGAGAGAGAGAGAGAGAGAGAGAGAGAGAGAGAGAGAGAGAGAGAGAGAGAGAGAGAGAGAGAGAGAGAGAGAGAGAGAGAGAGAGAGAGATCGCTTGCGGGACCCGGTTCGCTGTTCGCGACCCTCTTACCTGTTCGCCATCGCCTTCGCCTGCGCCCCGTCGCCCTCGCCTGCAGGCCCCGTTCGTCTGTGCCCCGTCGCCTGAGCCCCTGAGCCCCCGTCGCCTGTCAGAGCCCCCGTCGTCTGCGCCACCGTCGCCTCAGCCCCCGTCGTCTGCCCGCGTTACGTCAGTCGCCGTCGGCCTCTGCTCGTCTGCGTCCGCAGGTACGCTTCTTCGCCTGGATACCTCTGCGCGTGCCCGTGAGCGAGACAGAGCTCGACAGAGAGGAGTCGAGCGAGCGAGTGAGTTCAGCCCCTTCGTCAGTTGTCCTGTCCGCCCTCTGCTCTTCGTCCGCTGCCCGCGGGTGCCTGCCCTCTGCATCTTGCGGTGCCGTGACAGAGAAAAGGGAACCCTAACCTGGCAGCACGTGACTGCAACCCTGCTCAGCTCCGAGATCTGATCTGCTCTTGTACAGAGAGAGAGAGCGAGAGAGGAAGAGAGAGAGAGAAGAGAGAGAGAGAGCGAGAGCGCCCTCCGGGACTTGCACAGAGAGAGAAAGAGAGAGAGTGAGGGAGCGAGCGAAAGCGAGAAGACAGCAGTATGGCTGGCCTGGATATGGAGTTTCTCGACCGGACGGTGGCAGCCCTTGGCCCTGATTCCGATACAGAGGAGCTGGAGGATATGGTGCCATGCACGGAGGAGCCGCCTTCGGGTTCTGAACTGCCGCCTGCAGGCAAACGCTCCAAGCATACTTCAGACGAGCCAATGGGTCCGCAGGACCATTCCTATGCGCAGGTTGCCTCTGAACCTGTGGATTCGCAGGAAATTGACTGGGAACATCTGCTGGACTTTGCCAATACTCTGCTTGGCGATTATGTCCAGCATAATAATGAAACTTTCTCTGTTGCGGCTGCGGATGATGTGCTGGAAGCCACGGTGGACCCAAAATCAGTCTTGCGGTCCTTCTTGGTGTTTTATGACCGTGCAGTTATACTTTTTTTCACCGGCAGGATCCCAGTGCTCTCACATATTCGCCAATGGATGCACCATTTACTGCAAGGGGAGTGTGTTGAGGAGATCTTCCTTGGACCTCGCGGCTTTTATGAGGTGCTGTTGAAATCGGAATCGCATCGAGCTGAGCTCCTGTCCAAGTTGCCACTATTCTTTGATCGCCGCTTAGTCCATGTGGTACCATGGCGCCCTATGGCTGACTTCCAGCGTCTGCTTCAACGAGAATGCCCGGTGTGGGTGGAAGTGGAAAACTGTCCAGCGGTATACTGGCCATTGTTGAAGGACGCGATGGCGGTTGTGGGCACAGTGCTGGTTCCCCTGAGCCTTAGGGCTATGAACCAAAACCGTTTATGCATGCTATGGGATACGGCCAGGAAAAGGCCTGCGTGGCTTCGCCTCAATTGTTCAGGCATGCATCCTTTGCATTTTCGCCTGAAATGGGGCAATTTTGCCGGACACTGCTTTTCATGTGGTAAATTAGGGCATTTTGTGGCCGAATGCTCGGAACGGCAACCGTCTTCTGAGGAGGCGCAGGTTGTGCAGCCCAAAGATGACATGGTGCTCGATGCCCCGGCACAGGAGACCCTTCAGCCACCTACTATCATGAATAAAGGCAAACAACAGGTCCGGGGTTTGGATTCTCCTAACACTGACTGGATTGAGGCACGACAAAAAAAAGGTAAAAAGTTGGACGCAGGCCTGGCAGATCCTGGGCCTCATGCTTCTCTGGATTCCGTGCGCACATACACGCGCAGGAAAGACATGGTCACCTCACAGCAGGATGCGCGTACTATGGCCCCGTCCGCCCCCCGTCATCCGTCTTCAAGGACAGTCTATTCAGAGGGCCCCAAGGGCCCACCTGCTAAGCTGGCATTTGATGCAAAAGGTAATGTGATTACACCTTGGGATAGGTGTTATCCCCGCCCTACTCCCAAGGCAGTGGATTTCCCTTCTACCTCTAAAGCAGGTCGCCCGAATTCGTTTGCAGTATTGGCTGATTTTCTGGATGAGGGTGTCCTGGATGCCCTCGTGGAAAAGGTGCAATCGAGGCAACAGGCGCCTCGTTCCTGACTTCCTTTTTTGAAAATATATGAAGATTGCCACGTGGAATGTGCGAGGCATTTGCTCTCGCCATAAGCAACATACCATGTGGTCTGTCTTGCATGAGAACCAGTGGGATGTATTGTGTGCAGTGGAGCACAAAAGCCACGGTGAGGCAGGAAAAGTTCTGGATTGCCATGGATTCCGTCTGTTTTATGCAGGGACACCTGCTAAGCACTACTCGAGCGTGCTGATGATTGTCCATGAGAAATACCAGCCTGTTCTTGTTAAAAATGATGTGCAGGGCCGATTTCTGGTAATTGAAGTCTTATTTGAAGGAGAGATTTTATGGTTGCTGGGACTCTATGCTCCGAATGATCCCGCATCCCGACGGGATCTATGGTCGACTTTGCAGGGCTCCATGGCACTTGGCCGCAGGGGGTTTTTGATGGGAGATTTCAATATGTGTGTGGACTCTTCTCAGTCCACCTCAGGGCATTCGGTCATGGATACGCCAGAAAGCCGGGTGTGGAACTCCTTTGCTTTGCACATACTTAAGCAAGATCTTTGGTCGTGGCTTCACCCTTCTGTTTCAGGTTTCACTTTTCATTCCGCACAATATGCAACCACTTGGTCGCGATTGGACAGAATGTATATCATGCAGGGGGATGATTTTCTTCCCGAGATGCTGGAGATGAAGGTCTTGCAGCAATATACGTTGTCGGATCATTTCCCCCTCCAGCTTGAGATGCGGGCACAATCCATTGCACCTTTTATGCAGTTGCTGAATAAGCTCCCTTTACGCTTCAATTCCTCTTATTTGAAGCATCCAATTTTTCAGGGTTATATGCAGCAATTGATTGAGAGGTTCTTATTGGACTTCGCCTCTGAGGGCTTGGCTTCGTTCGCACGCCTGCTCTCTAATGTGCAGCGGGTTGCTCGGCAATATGGGATTCATAATGCCTCTCTTTGTCGCCGTCGTCTACATGCAGCAGAGGACTTATTGGCCTTGGTCCGTTCCTTGCTCTTGGACTCCCCAGATGATGATTTTCTGCTGTCCCTGGAGCGGCGTTTGGCCCATCTTATTCAAGTATTTAGCTTGAAATCTTATCAGCAGGCCAAGCTGCAAAACTTGACTAACACTTTGCAAGATAGTGCCTGCCAGTCTCATAAGTTCTTTCGTGCCTTGTATGCTTCTCCGGCTCGCGAAAACATGACTCGACTCCAGGATTCGGAAGGTCGCATGGTCACTGATCCGCAGACCATTATCAATATGTGCAGAAATTATTTTATGGATCTTTTTGGTTCTTCTTCCTTGCCGTCTAGCCAGGTTACGCATGCCCGCTCGGTCTTCTATCATCTGGTCCACCAGCAGGTTCCATTTGATATGCAAGCCACTTTGGAGGCGGATATTTGCGAAGAGGAGGTTATGGATGTCTTGTTGCACCTGCCTAAGGATAAAAGTCTTGGTTGGGATGGTCTCACTAATGAATTTTTTGAGCACTCGGCCACGCAGTTGGTAAAGCCATTGGTGGTCATGTTTCAGCAGGTTTGGGAAACAGGGGTCATGCCTTCTTCATGGAAAGAAGGCCTTATCAAACTGATTCCCAAGGTCCCTTCGCCGTCAAAGCTGTAACACTGGACCAATTTCATTGATGGGCGCGATGTATAAAATCTTTTCCAAAGTGCTGGCAAACAGGCTTCACAAGCACCTTCCAGCTATTGTGCACCCTCTCCAGTATGGTTTCATTAAGGGCCGCAACATTTTGCATAATATCTTAAATGTGCAAATGGCTATTGACTATGCGCGGCACTCCAATCAGCAAGTGGTCTTGATTCAATTGGACCTGGAAAAGGCGTTTGATTGTGTGGACTGGTCTTTCCTTGCAGATCTTATGTCTGCCATGGGCTTTGGTATCCGGATGTCCCGGTTGATCTACACCATTAGTACTGAGGCTTCTTCAAGAGTCATGCTTAATGGTGGGGTTACAGAGCCATTTCTCCTTGCACGCTCGGTCAGGCAGGGTTGCCCTTTGAGCCCTCTCTTCTTTGCCCTGGCGACTCACCCGGTCCTTTCAATGTTATCCTCCATGGCGGCTTCTGCCCAGCTGGCAGGGTTATCTCTTCCTTTGGGGCAGCACTTCATTAGCCAATCTTTGGCTGATGACTCCTCTATGATTTTGCAGGCGGACAGGGACAACATTCGCAAGGCATTAGATGTTTGGACGCTCTTTGGTCAAGCCTCTGGTCTTCGCATCAATGCCTTTAAGTCAGCCATTCTCAGTTGCACGGAGCCGGAGTTACAGTCGTTAGGCTGGCAGGGCCAGGTGGTTTCCCGTGGCTCCATTGTCAGGCATCTTGGATACCCATTGGGGGTGGATGTACGGCCAAAGGACCTGCTGGAGTGGATTTCACAAAAATTGGCCGCGAAGTTTATGTATTGGAAGTCGCAAGCCTGGCCGTTCCATGTCCGCCTCAAAGTGGCTCAGACAATTATGCTACCAATGCTGACGTATTTCCTGCCACTACTGCCATGGACGCCCACTACTTTGAAGGCCCTCACCCATCCCATTCGTTTCATGCTATGGAAGAAAGATTCACTGAAGGCAGGCATTTCCTGGATTTCATGGTCACATGCATGTACCCCTAAGCGCATGGGTGGTGGAGCTATTTTGGATGCAGAAACTCATATGCTGGCCCTTCGTTGGTCTCTTTTTCGTGCCATGTGTGTGGATAATCACCCGTGGACCATCATAGCCCGTTACTTTCTTGAGGACAGCGGCCTCCGCTAGGGTAACACACGGCTTCGGGCCTCATGGTGGCATGTCCTTAATGCTGACTCTCGATTTTCCAGTCCCTCTTCCTCTTTATTACTGCACTTGGTCGGCTCTTGGAAAGTGGTGCTCCAAAAGACCCGTTGGCATCCTGTAGGGGACCGCTTGCAGACTAATTCTTTCCAGCTAGAATTATTGGCAGTATCTAGATTACTTTCATGGGAAGATAAACATCAGCTCAGACCAAGATTTAACTGCATGGCCCGTTTGGGTGTGACTTCGATTGCGGATGCTACCCTTGCTACTCGTAATGTCCTCGCATCGTTTCGGACTGCTAGGAGACTTTTCAGGATCCCGCGCGGATACCGTGATTTATGGGGGAAGCTTTCGTCGGAACTTCAGGGTAGGCAACCCTTTCCTGCCCTGGCTATGGATCGCCCTTGGCAGGACTGGGATCTTGCACGCCGGTTGACTCTGGAAAAGGCCTCTACTAATCAGGTGTATCATCTTCTTATTAAAGATCACCAATGGCTGGGTGTGAAAGCTAATACTGTTTGGGGCCTGCGGAAATCACTGTCATGGTGGCAGGCAACGCTGATGGAGGGATGGCAGAATAGGGCACCTTTCAAATGCAAGGTCTTTCTGTGGCGGGTAATGATTGGTGGTCTTCCTCTTGCCTCGGCTCTTTCCAAGCGTCGAATCTCGAATGGCAATTGTTTCTTCTGCACCACTACGGCGGAATCGGCCCGACATCGTTTTCTTTCTTGCCCGCTCGCCAAGAATATCTGGTCTCTCTTGTCCCAAATCTGGCGCACAGTGGTGGGGTCCTCACTGACTCCTTTCGATTGGGTTTTTGTGCGCCCAAAGTATCCCACGCCGCCACCGTTACATATGAAGATCTTATTTCCCTTTTTCAGATACTGGGGATGCTGGCACATTTGGACCACCCGAAATGCTTTTCTCTTTGATTCGGCCTCTAATGTACCGCGACATATTGCAAGGCTTAAAGGGCTCTTGCATTGGCAGCTAGATCTCATCAGGCACTCTGACTTGCTCCCCCGGGAGGATTTGCATTCCTGGCATTTGGCAATTGCCTCTGGGTCCTTGCCGTGATTGGTGTAGCCTTTTTAGTATACTAGTCCGGGGATTTCCCACACGTTGGCCTATGGCCCTCGTGTCTCTTGTACTCGTGTAATCATGTAATCTTGTACTTTTTTCGTAATTAATACAATTACCTTTTACGAAAAAAAGAGAGAGAGAGAGAGAGAGAGAGATGGCGAATCTGCTCGTGAGTTGAGGTTCCTGCTGCGGCGATTTTCCCTGCATCTCCTGCTCGTCTAGGGCAGGGGATTTGGCTGCCCTGGTCACCAGCTTGCCTGATGCTCTGCTTACTGCAGTGTGCAGGCTCAGCTCTTCTGAGACAGAGATTGTGCATTGATCTGCATGTTGCACCTTGTGTTGACCTGCGTCTCCCTGCAGGCAGCTCGTCGACTCAGATTCTGATCCTGCCCCTCCACTCTATGTATTCTGTGTGACTCTACAGGCAGTTGTGTTGTTGGAGATCTGCTATAGCCTGGATCTGCAGTCACACAGAACATGCACAGAGAGAGAGAGAGAGAGAGAGAGAGAGAGAGAGAGAGAGAGAGGCCTGCAAAGAACTTGAAGGGCAGACCTGTGCAGCCCTTCACAGTACTGCTGTTCTCAGTTAGGGCTCTCAGAAGTGAAGGGCTCTGATATAGCAGACAGAAATCTGTGCTTCAGTTTAGGTGTGACCTCAGCAGTGAGAGAGACACGCGCACACAGATTGAGTCCAGCAAGAGAGATAGAGAGAAAGAGATTTCTGTTATGGTAAACATGCAGATGTCAAATGGTATTGATGTGGCTTTTCTTGACTAGCATATAGCGCAGGGGGATGATTAAGACTTGGTGGAATCGGATGGTGACTCGTTGGCTGAGGATTCTGGGCAGTTGATGGATGGGGATGAGATGGGTAAATGTCGTAAGATGTCAGTTGATGAACCGGTATTATGTGCTCCGAATTCGCCTCAACAAGATGTTCATGCTTCATGCTCACAGAATGATGGCTCTTTTCAGTTTATGCTTGCCACTGCCAACAATCTTATGTTGGATTATGTTCATGCTAATGAGGGTAAAGCGAGCTCTTTACCGGAAGGGGATCAAGTGGTTGTTGTCATGGGAACTGTCCTGGTTTTATAGCAGAGTGATACTTTCCATGAGAGCGCAACCATCTTTTACTTTACAGGATGGATTGCTTTTGATTACTAGGATTTGTGCTTGGTTGCAGTCCATGCTTGTTAGTGTTGAGGCAAGTCAAGTTGATGTTTCAGGGCAAGTGCAGCCTGCAGGTCCCTCTCTCTTTCCTTTGTTCATGGACGGTCAGCTAGTACATATGGTCCCTTGGAGGCCTATGGCTGAGTTTTGGGAGGTACTTAAGCAGGCATGCCCAATTTGGGTGGAGGTGGTTGATTTTCCTGCACATCTTTGGCGACTTCTTCCTTTAGTTTTGAGAACCCTTGGTGAGGTGTTGGTGGAGCCCCGGTTGGCCTCCCACAATAGGAATAGGGCTTGTATGCTTTGGAACACAAGGAAACCTCGCCCAACCAAAATTCGTTTTGTGGTTCTAGGTTGAAAACGTTGGGTTTTGAGCTTAAATGGGGCACATTTCTTGGATGTTGTTTTAGATGTGGCCAATTGGGCTATATTACTTCAAAATGTGATAGAAATTCGAGGATATTGCAGCATTCCTTGGATCTTGACATGGATCTGCAAGAGCATCATCCTTAGTAGATGGCGGCTCAGTAGCAATAAGTTGATCCTGTGCCTCGTCCGGCATGGACATGATGATGGAAAGAAGGATGTCTCCCTCATTGGCATTGAGTGTGCATTGCTTTTGGTTGGTCAGAATTTGCCTCCTCAGGATGATTCTTGGATCACTGTGGTTAGACATAATGCTAGACAAGAATCTCGTTCGACTCCTGCTGACCCATCTTTACAACCTATTACTGAGACTTTTCAATGCAAAAGTAAGGGGTTTTATTTGAAACCTCAATCTTCTCGTGTTCCTGCACAACTGGTGTGGATGATAAAAGGGCTTTTGATTTTGCTTTGCACTTTGATGCGCATGGGAGGGTTGTGTCTCCTTGGGATGTTTTCCGTTCCCAGCAACAATAGTTCCCTTCTCATGCTTGGATTGCTAGTTTGTAGAGGGTGGATCTTGTAGATGTGATCCATGGTGCGGTGTAGAGATTTCAAGCAGCCAAAGCTACTGATGTAAAAGGGAAAGAGAAAGTGGTGACTCGGTAGTTTTTTCTTTTGTGGTTTATCATGAGACTTGCTTTATGGAATGCTAAAGGCATTTCTTCGAGCAGTATGCAGTATTGGTTGTGGAAAGTTGTGTTAGCTGGAAATTTGGATGTTTTTTGTGATGTGGAGCACAAACAGCATGCTTTGGTCGGATCTTCTTATGTATATAAGGATTATACAGTTTTTTTTGTGGCCGGGTACCGTATAAATTTGTAGTTATGTTGGCTGTTAGATCTTCTTTACAACCATCCTTGGTTTCTTAGGACCCTCACAGGAGATTTCTGATTCTGGAAATCCTCTATGAGGGAGAGGGCTTGTGGTTGGTGGGTGTGTATGCTCCTTCTACTACTTGGGAACGCTGTCAGCTTTGGGAGGACTTGCACTGACTTGCCATGGCTCGTCAAGGGTTTGTTATGGGTGTTTTTAATGCATGTGTATTTGCAGATCAGGAGACTTCTCCGCATTCGGTCATGGATGGTCCTGAGCGGTAGGCTTGGGATGCTATGGCAGTTGTCTCTTTGAAACAGGACATGTGGTCTTGGATGCATCCTTCACAATCAGGATATACTTATCGTTTACTTAAGCATCTAAACACCTGGGCTAGACTTGATAGGATCTACATTTGTTAGAGTGATTCTTTTCTTCCTACAGCTATTGATATGTGGATGGAGCGGCAATATGTCTTGTCAGATCACTGTGCTTCCTTTCCCGTTTGTCTCTATGTTTCAACCAACCTTTTCTGTTGCGAAATTAGTTTTTGGAATGTATCCAGCAATTGATTTCTTCTTTTAGCTCAAGGGTCCTATCTCGAGGGATGGAAGCATGGGCTGTTTTTAGGGATAATGCAAGAGCATTGTCTCGATAGTATGGTATTTAGTATGCTTCCTCTTTATGAGCTGAATTGCAGCATGCACAATCTTTGTTGGCCCACTCGTCTCTGTATCAGTCAAGGGATACTACTGATGGCTTGCTCACATGCATCGAATGGTTGAAATGTAGAGTTTAATCTCTTCAAGAGGAGAAATATGCTAAATACAAATTGCTGGCCCGAGCGGAAGCTTTGTATGATAATAACTGTCAATCTCATCAGTTTTTTGCTCGTTTATGCTAGAAATACACTCATAGCAGCTAGAAACGTTTAGAACGAAACGTCAGAAAGGTGTTTCAGAAGTTTCTTTCAAGAGGGGGTAAAATAAGAAACACGGGTTTTTTTATATAGGGATTTTTAATAGTTTTGACTAGGGAAAGAGGTTCTAAACCTCTATGAAACTCTCTCTTAAACAAAGAATGGCTAATTGAGCTTCAATGATAATAGAGTCAATTGAGAATAATACATTATACGTTACATATCCATGATCCATTATTGACTTGTCACTTATGTCAAAGTTAGTCTTTGGATAAGCTATACTATGGTTTAGAACTTAAACATGATGATTCATACATATCATACAAAGAAAATTGAAATTAACATGTAAATAGCCTATCTATAATATAGGCTGAGTCAAGTTGCAATATCATTATTCTCATTTCAAAACAAATTGACAAAATGTCAAAATCAAGAATGAATTGCAATATATCATAAATAACTCATAAATGAGACTAAAGTTGCATAACATTCAAATCACAGGACAAGAATAGATACTAGATTGACAAAGTCCAATAACTAAACAAAATCACAAAAAAATGAGTCTCTCATCCAAAATCTTGAGCCCTCATGAGTCATTACATATCATCATCATCATGTTTAACATTGCCCATTAGTTTTTGTCAAAAAAACCATGTTTTGGGTTTCAACTCACAAAAAAAAAAAAAGTTAAAAACACCCACGTTTTTAACTCTCAGAAACGTTTCATACTTTAAGAAACGTTTCGTAAGTTTCAAATTCAAAGAAACACGTTTCTTAGCTGCTATGAATACGCTCGGGAAAATATTACCTGTGTTGGATGAGCAAGGTATTATTGTGATTGATCCTGCTTCCATAATTCTTTTGTGTGTTGACTTTTACAAATCTTTGTTGTGTCTACAGGAGACTATTTTTGATGCTGTTCACTTTGCTCGTTGATACATTTGTGATTTGGTTAGTAATTAGGTTAAGCCTGATTGGGTTTATTTGCTGGAGGCTCATATCTTAGAGGATGAAGTGGAGGATGTGCTATCCCATTTACCACAAAGGAAAGGCCCTGGCTGGAATGGGCTTCCTAATGAGCTGTTTTCAGCTCATGTTGAGCAACTTAAGGACCTATTAACTTGGCTAGGTCAGCAAGTGTGGAATTCTGGTAGCATGCCTTTTGACTGGAAGATTGCTGTCATTCAGTTATTGCCTAAGGTTCCCTCTCCGACATCTTTAAAACAATGGAGACCCATTTCTGTTATGGGTTCTTTGTATAAAATCTTCTCTAAAATCATTGTCAACAGATTGCAAAAAGTATTCCCGCACTTGGTTCATCCACGGCAGTATGGTTTCATCAAGGGTTGGAATATAATGCATAACATTTTGAATGTTCAACTGGGGATTGACTATGCCAAAGCCTCAAGCCAGTAGGTTGTTATGCTTCATCTTGATTTTGAAAAGGTATTTGATCATGTCAGGTGGTCATTCTTATGGCAGCTAATGTCTACAATGGGCTTTGGTTCTCGCATGATTTCTCATGTTGATACCATTAGTTAGGGTGCTATGGCTCGAATTGCACTTAATAGAGGGATCATAGATGAAATTGCTTTGTCTCGGTCTCTTAGGCAAGGCTGCCCTCTCAGCCCTTTGGTATTTGCTTTGGTTACTCATCCGATGCTCTCATTGTTGGATAAGTTGGGTGATCAAGGAGAGATTGTTGGTTTGTCTCTTCCCAGTGTTGCCCCCCTTTTGGGTCAATCTTTGACTAAGGATTCCTTCATATTTCTTAAGGCTGATTGCACTAATGTTAATCGGGCATTGGTTGCGTGGAATCTTTTTGCTTTAGTATCGGGACTTCATATTAATGCTCAGAAATCTACATTGCTTTCTTGTACGGAGAATGATTTGCAGGCTTTGAGTTGTCATGGAGTTGTGATTTCTAAAGGAGATATAATCTGACACTTGGGTTATCCTATTGGTATGGATGTAGCTCCCCGTGCCTTGTTTGATTGGATTTCATTCCGTATTCATGATTGGTTCATGTACTGGAAATCTCAAGGTTGGCCTCTTCATGTGAGACTTAAAGTTGTTCAATGCATCATGATCAGTATGATCTCGTTTTTTTTGCCATTGCTTCCTTGAACTAAGAAGTCTCTTTTGGAACTGGTTTAGCCTATTCGATCCATGTTGTGGAAATAGAAAGGGAATCGTTTGGGCCAGGTGTGGATTTTGTGGCAGCATGTGACTACTCCTAAAAGGATGGGGGGAGCAGCTTTATTGGATGTTAATTTGCATATGGCTACTTTGAGACTAGCACTTTTGCAGCCACTATGTGTAGAGAGTCATCCTTGGTCAGATATTGTAAAATTTTTCATCGAAAAGACTGGCATTTCTCATGGTAGCATAGTTAATCAAGCTTTTTTAGTGGCATGTGCTTAATTCTAAGAGGCCTGTTAAGGTCTCCCAGTATTTTCTCCTCTCTCATTTGATTGTATCCTGGCAGGAGATGTTACGTTTTGCAGTTTGGCGCCCTCCTGATTTTCATAAGGAGAAAAAATCGTTGCAAGGAGAAGTGCTGGCTACCTTGAGGTTATTGGATTGGCCTGATAAAGATATGCAGTGAGACAAGTTTAATCGGATGGCTCATTTGGGGTTGCAAACAGTCCATGATGGTGTCATTCTTGGGTAGCCTCAACTATATTCTTTTCGGCGCATTTGTTAGCACTTTCGAGTGCCTCGAGGATATCATGACATTTGGTTGTCCACACAGGACATACTTCTTGAGATTCTCTCCTTTGCATGCTTGAGCCATCCTCTCCTTGGCAAGATTGGATGTTTGTGCTTCTTCATGATTTTGAGAAAAGGTAAGCTAATTAGATATATCATTAGATGGTTGAGGCCAAGGGATGGGTCATTGGAAAGGCTAATAAATTATGGCATATTCAGAACAGCAAAAGAAAGTGGCAAGAAAGATTCATCCAACTTTGGAAGTCGAAGATTCCTTATTGGGGTAAAGTGTTCCTGTGGTGGTTGCTTATTGGGGGTCTTCCAATCGGGGACATGTTGCATGCTTGCAAGATCTCCGGTGGTCTTCTGTGTATTTTGGACTGTATGTGATGAGACATTGCTTCATCTCTTTGTCTCTTGCCTTGTTGCTAGACAGATTTGGTGTTTCGTTTCTTGTGTGTGGTCCCCAGCGACTCAATAGTGGATATCAGCTTGTTCGTGGATTATGGGAAGAATGACCTCTATGTTTGCTTTGCATTTAGATTATTCCTGCCTCTTCCATTTCCTTAGATGGATAGCTCTATGGCATATTTGGCGTACTCGGAATGGCTTTATTTTTGATTCAATCTCAGGCATTCTTGATCATGTGGCCCGTGTTCATGGTTTAGTGTTATGGCAGATCTCCTCTATGGTTTCAACTGATTTGGTTCTTCGTGACATTGTTGCTCCTTGGCTGGATATTGTTTGCTCCACACCAGCTGTTCTTTTTGTGTGATATTTGTGTGTTAGAGTCTTGGTAGCCTTTCATTTGTGTCTGTTTTTTTCTTAGCTGACCGGATGGTCTAATGTAAATATTGCCACTTAATTCAATTATCTCCACGAAAAGAGAGAGAGAGAGAGAGAGAGAGAGAGAGAGATGTGTGTGGAAACTCCAACAATCACAATGTGTGACCAGCCTTTCTTTATTCAGTAGTCACTAAAAGAATAAAAGATAAAGTGACAGTGATGGGCACTCACCAAGTGCAGTGTACATATGTGCGGTCACAGTGTGTGTAGTAAATATAAGACCGTGTAGGTATAGGCACCTTTATTCCCAACAACCTCCCACTTAAAGGTGAATGTTTCTCTAGTGAGGTGAGAATAAGAAAAAAGTGACAAAGTATTAATATACATAAAGTACAATAGGATGAGGAATGGACTCCATCTCATCCTATGCCTATCTTTTTCCTAAGGAAAGGCAAAACGTTTCGTTGAGAGACTTCTAGTTAGTAGATTTGAGGATTCTCATTAGTTGAGATATTGACAGGCTCAATAGACTTGTTCTCTACCACAGCCTGGGTCTCCTTGCAAGCCTTCATGGCTACAATATACTTTGCCTTAGTAGTAGATAAGGCCGTGCATTTTTGCACCCTGGACATTTAAAAAACAACAGCTCAAGCAAAAGTGAAGACATACCCAGAGGTGGACTTTTTGTTATTTGCATGTTTTGCATAGTTGGAGTTAGTGTAACTCATGATTATAGTGTCCTTGCTACCATAGCAAATTGCACATATCTGTAGTGCCTTTCAGGTCTCCCTTTACGACTTTCCAATGTCGCCAACCAAGTGTAACCATATGGCCTGCCACAACTTCTACTACAAATACTATGTTAGGGTGAGTGGCTATCATGGCATATATCAAACTAACCATTGCGGACACATAAGGAATCTTAGCTACCTTGGCCTTCTATTCATTTGATTGGGGACAATTGGCTTGACTAACCTTCACATGGGAAGATAAAGAACAACCAATAGGCTTAATATTATGCATATGGAATCACTTAAGTACATTCTGTATATGCTTGCTGTGACAGGCAAAGGAGCCCCTTAGAGCAATCGCGCATGATACCCATACCAAGAATATGTGAGACCTGCCCCATATCCTTGATCTCAAAGCATTTGTTGAGTTGAGTCTTCAAAGCATCTAGCTCATCAAGACCTCTCCTAGCAATCAACATAACATTAACATAAAGTATCGAGATATAGCCTTAGAGCGATTGCGCATGATGTGCATGCCAAGAATATGTGAGGCCTGCCCCATATCTTAATCTCAAAGCTCTTTTTGAGTTTAAGTCTTCAAAGCATCTAGCTCATCAAGAGCTCTCCTAGCAATCAACATATCATCAACATAAAGTATCGAGATAATAAGACTACCATTATGGGCCTTTTTAACATGGATCCATATCATTGCTAGTATAGCCTTTGAATGTATGAAAGCATTGAACTTATGGTATCATTTCCTAGGTATCCGCTTAAGGCCATAAATGCTCTTTCTCAACTTGTACACTAGGTGTTCCCTACCATTTTCAATAAACTGCTTAGGCTGCTATATATAGATATCCTCATGCAAGTCCCTATGTAGAGAAAAGCCGTTTTCACATCCATCTGATAAAGATTAAGATCTAACTGCGCAACCAAAGCTAAAACCAATTATAGGGTACTTATCTTGACTATAGGAGAAAAGACTTCATCAAAGTCAACATTATGCTTCTGCTTAAAATCCTTAGCAACCAATGTGGTTTTTGTTGTGCTAAGAATTGCTCTTAGCCACTTAAACAGCCCCAAAACGTGCTTATTTTAGGCTTATTTTAGTCAAAACCCTAAAACGGGGGGTGGATCGAGAGAGTAAAGTGGGAGAGGATCTAGAATCCTAATTTTCTATAAATTGGCAGCCAACCCTCCACTCTTCCCTGAATCTCGTTTTTGCAGGTTTCAGGTGTTATCAGCTTACTGCCCACACCCCGTTCGCGGAGGACATCTCAGCCCTTGCTGTCCATCACTGTTCCCTACAGTTTGGCGCCTGTTTCCAGCTCTCCACACGTTGATTGCTGCTATTTTTGCCCGGTGTTTGACTATTGATCATCTGCACTGCTGTCGTACAGTCTGCCATGTCAACAAACTGCTGCGTTTGCAAGCCCTAGCTGCCGCCCTGACAGTTTTCTCTCCTGCTGCAGTTGCTGCAGTTTTTCTCTCTCCTGCAAGCTGTCCTACCTACGTTTTTAGTCTTTCTCTCTCTTGCAGGCTGCCTTGCTTGCGTTTTTAGTCTTTCTCTCTCCTCACTGCTGTCTGCATCAGATCCAACGGTTGTTTTTTGTGATGATTCTAGATGGCGATACACCCCTCTCCATGACTTCTTGCCCCCATCCCCCCTAGACCGCCCTGAGAGGCTTGTATTCTTGATATATCTGTGACTTTGATCAGCTCCAGCTAGTCTGTTGAGCATGAGCACTTCCTTGTATTCGGGTTTTTTTTGAAGTAATATAATTAGCCGCACTTTATTTACAAAAAACGTACATCAACCTTTGCATCCGAGAGCTCCTCTATGACTACATTGGAGGCCACTTTGGCCTTTTCCTTACCTGTGGCTGCCTCAGATACATTTGTCTTATCCTCTTTCTTCTTTTTGTCTCTTGCATTCTTCTTTCTCTCTTGTTCCTTCTTGTAGTACCTGCAATTAGGCTTCTTGTGGCCCTTTTGACCACATTAATAGCAAGTTAGATCATTCTTTTCCTTTCCTTTGCTCTTGCTTCTGCTTCTCTGTTTGGCATTTACATTTTTCTTTTCAGCCCTACCTCTAAACATTGTAAGCTGAGTTGCTGCCTTCTCCACTAGACTTACGTCTAATTTCTTAATTCAGGATTGAACTCGTCACACCATCATATGAGAGATTGGGGTTATTACTGAGGGAAACTACCAAGGTCTCCCAGGAATCAAGCAGTGTCATGATTAGAAAGATTGCCCTCAACTTATCATCAAAATCCAAATTAGCATCCTTGAGCTAATTTAAAACCAGTAAATGCACTCAAGTGCTCAGGTACAGGCTTGGCCTCATCCAGCCGCATATTCACCAACTTGTGTATTAGATGCACCTGATTTATAGGTGTGTTGATCTCATAGGTAGTTTTCAACTTCTTCCATATTGCATGACCAGTATCTAAGCCCTTAATGTCTATCAAAATGTCATTAGTGACACCCATCTTTATATAAGCCATAGCCTTTTTGTGACTTTGGCTCAATTTGCATTAGACATTTGTGCAGGTTTATCTTCCTGCAAATCATCCTCACAATCCTTTAAGAACAATATGCCATGTATGCGGTCTTTCCAAAGGTCAAAACCCTGACCATCAAACCGTTTGATTTCCATCAAACTCTTAATGTCAAAACTGGAAGAAGTTGCAGCCATTTTTATCACAAACACAAGAGTAAATGCACTGAAGTGCAAGAGCACAAGCTGAACCGGCAAATACACTGTTGTTCTTGCCCAACCAGAAATAAACCTCTGCTGTTTTTACATAAACCAACCACCACACGGGCAAATACTGCAGAAATTTACCAAAATCTGCACAAAATCCCAAAATTCCAGGTCCAGTAGTGCATAAATGTCAGCCAATCTGACCAAGCTGAGCAAAATTTCATCAACACATGAAAAGCCCCAATTTTTCCGGGTCCAATGTCAAGAAATTTTACTCGGATCGGATGAGCAAAATTTCAACAAATTTGACAAAATCCCCAATTTAACTAAGGTCAACATTCACAATGTTTGCAATTTCTCACACAAATGTCACTGTCAAGCATAAACAACTTCAAGCCCCAAATTTCCTGAAGCAGATTTGCACATATTTGAAAACTGTACTTCCACGCGCGAACCCCCGTTAGAGCTAGGGGATAAGAGAGTTTGAAAGAATTTTTGATTAAAAGAAAAAGGGGGGGGGGGGGGGGGGGGGGGGGGGGGGGGGGGCGCAGTGGGGGGTCGTTGACTCGCTGTCACGTTTGACGGCCCATCGCTTGCGCGTACCGTCGGTTCGTGCACCTCGTGATACCGTGCCTGCCCGTTTGCCGCGTGCATCTCCCCACAGGACCCTGTCGCCCAATCACGATGGCCCGCCACACGCGTCTGCACGCTGGTCCCCAACGCCTGGTTGTTGTGAGCAGTCTTTTGCTTGGCTGCCCGCACTGGTCTTCTTCACGACCTATTCATTGGCTGCCTGCATATTGCCTGTTAGCTACGCCTATCGCTTGTCAATCTTTGCAGACGTGTTGCTGGTCCTGTCAGGTCACGTTTGACCTGTCGAGTAGTCCATGCTGTCAGATAGTCTGATCTCGGGAAGCATGGACAACATGTGCTCTAATACTAGATGTTGTGAGTGGCTATCAGGAATCATGAAGATCTTCAGCAAGCAGAAGAGTACAGGTGAGTGAGAGTGACAGAGAGAAAGTATGATATGATTTGGGTGTACCAATAGTGTGTTGGTACACAGAATAAAATGTGTTTATACTGAGGGCACGTAAGGGTACATTCACATGTACAACATAATAATATACGTGTACGATACACGGAGGTGAATAAAGGACCTTTACATCCCAACACTTATTACTTTGGTGTCGTTAAGAAGTCCAATGGTCTTGATTTAGTACACTCTAATGTGTGCACTATGCTTGTTATTTCATATGGGGGTGCACGGTATTTTGTCACTTTTATTATGATATCAATAGAAAGTCATGGGTGTATGTGTTAAAGAGCAAAAAGGAAGTATTGGATACCTTTAAAAGGTTTTAATGCTTTTGTTACCATACAAAAATGACTTAAGTTAAAAGCTATAAGAACAGATAATGGGGATGAGTATGTTTCTAATGAGTTAAAAAAGTTTTGTGAGATGCACGGCATTAAAAGGGAGTTGACAACTACTTATAATTTTGCATCAAATGGCGTGGCTGAAAGATATGATCGCACAATTTGTGAGTGAGTTAGATGCATGCTGTCCACAGATCTTCTGCAGCAGTTTTGGGGAGAGGCTCTTAAAACTATAGTTCATGTATGCAATCACTCTCCAAATTGTGTATTGGAAAATGGCATTCTTGAAGAGGTTTGGTCTGGCAAACCTGCTTCATATGACTATTTGCGTGTCTTTGGTTGTGATGCCTTTGTGAATGTACTTGTAGAACAGAGGACCAAACTAGATATGAAATCCATCAAGGGCATCTTCATGGGATATGGAGATGAGGGAGAGATGGGTTATAGAGTCTGGCTTCCTCAAGACATGAAGATAGTATGTAGCCAAGACATAGTATTTAATGAGGCAAAGACGTTGAAAAATGTTACATAGGGTGACCTTGACAAAAAGAAGGTCAAATTTCAGCATGAACAGCCAGTCATTCAGCAACCATTAACTGAAGATTCTATTCCTTTTGATGCTGAAAATGAGTAGCAACCTGTTGTGCTACAGCCAGAAGATAATGGACAGCAAATAGATGCACAAAATGGAATAGGACAACAAGAAGAACATGTTGAAAACAGATTGCAGCAGCAAGAAAATTGTGAAAATCAGCCACTAGGTGATGGTGCGCACATACATGAGGATGTAGGCCCATGGCCTACTAACAATACATATCATTGGGTAAGGTCTACATGTGTCAGAAGGTAGCCATAGAGGTTTCAGCCATATTTGGATTGCATTTTATTGACTGATGAAGGTGAGTCTCTAACATTTAGAGAGGCACAATCATGTGAAAACAAGAGAAAGTGGGAGCTTGCTATGCAAGCAATAACACATGGGAGCTTGTACCTTTGCCCAAGGATAGGAAAGCTTATCCCTAATAAATGGGTTTACAAAGTGAAATGTTGATGGGAAGCCCAAGTACAAGGCATGGTTGGTTGCTAAGGGCTATACACAAAAGGAAGGCATAGACTTCCAGGAGGTTTTTCACCAGTGGTGAAGATGACTATGCTCCGTGTTTTGTTTGCTCTCACTGCATCCTCGAATTTAGAGTTGGATCAGATGGATTTGAAAACTGCTTTTCTTCATGGTGACCTAGATGAAGAGTTGTACAAGAAACAACCCAAAGGTTTTGTTATTTCAGGGAAAGAGTATTTGGCTTGTAAGCTGAAACATAGCTTATATGGGCTGAAGCAAGCCCTTAGACAATGGTATAAAAAGTTTGATACCTTCATGCTCAGCCATGCATTTAAACGCATTCATGGAGATCATTGCTTGTACACTAAAAAGGCTGCTGATGGAAGCCTTGTTGGGCTGGTCTTATATGTGGATGACATGCTAATTGCAGGAAAGCATAAGAGTACCTTGAATACTCTTAAAAAGCAGCTGAGTTCAGCCCTCTCAATGAAAGATTTGGGGGCAGCTGAACACATTTTGGGCATGTGCATGAAAATAGAGAGAGGGCAGCATTTGTTTCTCTCACAAGACAAGTACATTAGCAAAGTACTTGACAAATTTAATATGGATGATGCTAAGCTTCTTGGTGTGCCTTTACCGCCACATAGAAAGCTTAGCAAAGCTGATTGCCCAAAGGATGATGCAATTGCTAGTATTGTAGAGGGCATGCCTTATGCATTAGCTTGTGGAACTTTGATATATACTATGGTTGCAACTCGCCCTGACATTGCTCATGTAGTGGGAGTTGTCAGTAGATTCACCTCTAACCCTGGTAAGCCACATCGGGAAGCAATGAAATGTATTTTCACGATACTTAAAAAGATACACAAGAGAAGTGAATATGCTATGGAAGGAGTACACTAGAGTTACACGGATTCTGTGCTTTGGACATGGTCAAAGATCTTGACACTAGGAAATCTACCAGTGGGTATGTCTTTATTTTGGTTGGTGGGGCTATCTCTTGGTGTTCAAGGTTGCAGAAAATTGTGGCAGTAAGTATCATAGTGGCTGAATATATTTCAACTACATAAGCTTCTAAGGATGCTATTTGGCTTGGCCATTTGGTCAAGGATTTTGGTCTTTCTTCACGTACCTAGTGCTTGGTTGTGAGAGCCAGAGTGTAGTATATCTGGCTAAGAATGCTATGTTCCATGAACGTACCAAACACATGGATGTTCAATACCACTTTATTTAATAGTTCTGGGATGATGGTATTATCACACTGACTAAGATCAAAACCCAAGCTAACTCTGCAGATGTTCTCACAAAGAGTCTTGCAAAGGCTCAACATGAGCATTGCATCCGATTAGTGAGGTTAGGTTAGCTTAAATGTAACACTGCGGGTCTTTAAGTGGGAGGCTGTTGGGTGTAAAGTCCCTTCGTCTCTGTGTAAAGTTATAGGGGTGTGAACACACCCTAATGTGTACCTTAATATACAAATACATTTTTATTCTTTGTACACCGACACAATTTGGTACACTCATCTTGGCATTCGCTTTCTCTCACTCAATACTGTTGCTCCACTTCTGACTCGCACTCCCATTGTGGACTCTTCTGTGCACCATGGGTAATCTTCCATGTGGAATCACGAAAAGATACTTGATAGCTTGCATCATCCAATTCTCCAATAGATAGAAGGCTTTTGGTCAAAGCCGATACATAATGTACATTATGTAGAGTAAAAGAGTTGTCTAAAGGAAACTACAGCCTGTTAGAGATCATAGCCTGTCCGGACTGCACAGTCCAGTCGGACTGTATAGTTGGAGTGCCACGGGCAGTCCGACTGACTGCAGTACAGTTGGCTGCATTTAATGCAGCCGACCAGCTATTTCTGGCGCCCAGATCTTGGCTATTTATAGCCGAGTTTTCAGTCTTCTGTACACACTTCTGCTCGTAGATTACAGGCTGGTGGCTCTCGCAGATTCCGTCTCTGTTCGCAGATTTCTGACAGGAGACAGTGCAGACTGCAGCGGACTTCGAGGTGAACAGCAGGTTGCATCGTTGAGGTGGAGACACGCAGTCCAGCGCACTGCGCCCGTGTACATATCTGCATATCTTTGTATACAACAGATCTTCATCTTCCACTGTCTCTTTCTCTCTTCTCTCTCTGTGCGTTCTCTCTCTCTCAGTCCTACGCTTCCGCACCGCTGCACTCTGACATGGTATCAGAGCAGTGTAAAAGGGCTGACTGAGTGCAGAACCAACCTGAAGAGGAGTTTCTATCGCGACACAAGGCTGCGTTTTCAGCGTTTGAGGGCAGGCAGGAGGTTTGCGCCTCGGAACAAGGCTGAAGCAAGCGTGGGCGCGCAGGAAAGGAGTCCAGGTGGTAGATTTGCTGTTGTTTACTGCTGTTTGACGAGGAGGAAGTTTGAGTTTTCAGCTTTCAAGTGCAGGTTTTGCTTTTTCATCGCCTCCGGCGGGTGAAGAAGTTTCAGGACGCGGAAGAGCCCTAGCAAGCTGAGTTATCACAGTCAGAGGGGGCTGCTTTTGCGTTTGTGAAGGCATTACAGTTGAAGATGTCTACCGAGATTGACTTGGAGTTCCAGACGATTATGGACTCTTACTGGCTCTTCCCGCAGATTAGAAGCTTGATGGCGACAACTACCGCATCTGGCGCGTAATGATGTTGGCCATCCTAGAGTCCTATGATTTGGCGGAGCTTGTACAGGAGATCGACCGGCCCTCGGTGAGAGATGAGTCCAAACTCTCTTCCGATGCTCGTATGGAGTTGGCCAAGGCACAGTCTCATTGGGACAAACTGAACGCAAGGATTCGTTCCTTTCTTTTTCTGTCTTGTACTACAGCTGTGATAGCTCACATCGAGCACTTGACGGTGGCTTGGGAGATATGGCTGGAGCTTGATCAGATGTATAACCGGATGACCCTTATGAAGCGGGTTTCTTTGGAGGTTCAGATGCGGACCTTGTCCGTGAACAAGTCTTCTTCATTGCGGAAGCACATCAACAAGCTTAGACAGCTTCAGATGCAGGTTCAGAATGCGGGGAAGCTGATTTCCTCCGAAGACATGGCGATCACACTCTTGTCCCAGTTGCCGCCACGATTCGGTGCTTTCTACTCCGCCCTCATTGTTGGGGCGGGAGTCCACTCTTCGGTGGGAAGAGTTGGTTCCTATGGTCTTGGACCAAGAGGAATAACTAAAGGGACAGAATGCTTCCAAGTCGAAGGCCCTGACAGGTCAAGCCTCTCAGAAGAAGGGGAAGGACGAAAAGACGAAGAAGGGGGATAACAAGTCAAAGAAGGACAAGGACAAGGACAAAGAATCCACATGCCATATTTGTGGAAAGATTGGCCATTGGAAGAAGGATTGCCCTGACAAAGACAAGAAGGACACCAACAAGGACAGGAAGGATTCTGGAGCGGTGGCTGCACCCTCATTAGCTGCATTTCCTTATCTAGCTGTCATTGAGGACTCTACACCGCATGCTTCTGATGCTGCGATGACGGCTCCCTAGGCTCGAGAGTGGATCGTTGACAGTGGTGCCTCCCGGCACATGACTCCTTCATCAGATGGTGTTGCCCAGTTGCGACCCTCGCGTGGGCAGATTCTCATTGGAGATAGCTCTTCAGTGTCTATTGCAGGACGGGGTGAGATGCAGCTTATTCCAGATGGATGTGGTGGTACCCATACCTCAGAGGTCTTGCATGTACTAGGTTTAGGGTATTATCTACTGTCAGTTCATAAGATTTGCTTCCTTGGACTTTTGGTGGAGTTTGACAGTGATTCGGTGCGAGTCCTTGATCGTGGGTCAATAAAGGTTCTATCATCCGGATATGAGGAGAACGGCATCTATAAATTGAAGTCTTCCACCGCCCTCTCTACTCTTCTTCTTACCTCTCAGATACAGTCAGAGTTATGGCATGCTCGGTTTGGTCACCTCAACTATGATTATCTTCGGAGGGCGTCACGTGGACAGCTTGTTCGAGGGTTGCCGGATATAGTGGTGAGCCAGTAGCCATGCGTCTCCTGCATTCGTGGGAAGCAGCATAGGGATGCCATTCCCCACAAAGCTTCGCGGCTTCACCGATGGAGCTTGTATCTACGGATCTTTGTGGCCCTATGAGGAACGAGTCTTTGTGAGGGAGCTCGTACTTCATGTTGATCGTAGATGACTACAGCAGGATGACATGGGCCTATTTCTTGGCATTGAAGTCAGAAGCTTTCTCCCACTTCAAGGATTGGCTTCTCTTTGAGGAGAACTAATCGGGCCGGAGATTGAAGACCTTGCGATCCGACAAGGGTGGTGAATTTGTTTCTAATGAGTTTGCTCGTTTTTGTGCAGATAAAGGTATTCACCAGGAGTTTGCTAATACCAACACTCCTCGAGAAAATGGCATTCTTGAACGGAAAACCGCAGTGTGATCGAGATGGCGCACACCACGTTGGAGCATCGACAGACACCTCAGTTTCTGTGGGCCGAGGCTGTGGCTACTGCAGTCCACATCCTTAACCGATCCCCCACTTCGGCCGTTGATGGGATGACACCTTTTGAGGCTTACTTTGGGGACTAAGCCCGATGTTTCTTATTTTAGGGTCTTTGGGTGTGATGCCTATGTTCACATTCCCAAGGCTCATCGTGATAAATTTAAAACAGCTTCCCGAAGACAGGTATTTGTTGCTTACAGCTCCCAGTTCCAAGGCTATCGTTTGTATGATCTCGTCAAGCGGGATGTGTAGACCAGTCGAGATGTGCGGTTTGTGGAGGTTCCGGCCATACCAGTAGGTGAGGAGCATCCCGTTCTTGGAGATCCAGGGAAGAGTTGGGCTCCCGCTACAGTTCCTTTGGATTCCGCGCCTTTTGAATTTGATTCTGTTTCTGATACAGAGTCTACTGTTCCACTGGTCACCCCCAAGGAGTTACCACCGGTGGATATCCTAGAGTCTTCAGCTGATGGAGAGAGACGAGGAGAGGTCCGGCCTCCTCCTCGTTGGGCCCGTGACACACTCCGTGATTCAGGGATCGAGGGGGTTCCTGAGGAGTGGAGACCGCAGGACGGTCCGCAGCAGTCATGGAGGCACCAGGCACATTCTACGGAGCTTGTTTGCTCTAACTATTGTTTGATGACCCGTGTTATGCAGGATCGGGAGCCCACCTCCGTGAAGGAGGCTTTACAGTCCGCACCATGGAAGAAAGCTATGGAAGCCGAGTTGGAGGCTATTGAGAGGAATGGCACTTGGTCACTCGTGCCATGCCCCCCGAATAAGAAGGTGATTGGCGTCCAATGGGTTTTCAAGACCAAGTACCTTAGCGATGGTTCTTTGGACAAGCACAAGGCTTGCCTTGTTGCTAAAGGTTTTGCACAGCGCCCAGGGATTGATTGTCATGATACTTTTGCTCCCACTGCTCGTATGGCGACTATTCGAGCTGTTCTTGCCTTGGCTGGCCATAGGAGATGGCCTGTCTACCAGTTGGATTTGAAGTCAGTCTTCCTCAATGGTGATTTGAAGGAGGAGATCTATGTCGAGCAGCCTCCTGGCTTTGGATCTTCAGATGGGAAAGTCTACAGGTTGAACAAGGCCTTGTATGGCCTCAAGCAGGCTCTGCGTGCATGGAACGAGAAGATTGATTCGTTCCTTCAGTCACAGTTGGGATATCGGCGTTCTAAGGCCGATCCGCAGCTTTATATACACACTTCCAAGGATGGTTGTGTGCTTTTTGTGTTGCATGTTGATGATTTAATTGTCACAGGTGATCATGCACAGAAGGTCCAAGAGACGAAGGCAGCTTTACATCGGACGTTCGAGATGACGGACTTGGGTCTACTCCATTTCTTTTTGGGCCATGAGATTTATCAGTCTCAGGGGGGGATCTTCATCTTTCAGCAGAGATATGTACAGGAGCTCTTGGTTTCTTTTGCGATGGAGGATTGTCGGACCCTTTCTACTCCTATGGATCCGAACTGGAAGGCCACTTCCCATTCAGCTTCTCCCATGGCGGATGCTTCCCGCTATCGTCAGTTGATTGGATCATTGATTTGGCTCCTCAACACTCGTGTTGATCTTTGTTTTGCTGTTGGGCTCTTGGCAAGGTTTATGAGTGAACCTCAGACGGTGCATTGGCAGGCTGCTCAAAGGATACTTCGGTATTTGAGGGGGACGTCTGATTTAGGGATTCATTATCCAGCTGGCACAGATGGTTCAGATCTTGTACTTGCAGGTTGGAGCGACTCGGATTGGGCCGGTGATGTGGACCACAGGCGGTCTACTACAGGTTACTGTTTTACCTTGGGTGCAGGTGTTATCTCATGGAGTAGCAAGAAGCAGCCCACGGTAGCCCTTTCGTCTACTGAGGCGGAGTATCGGGCCACATCTTCCACCACATGTGAGGCTGTGTGGCTTCGGAGATTACTGGAGGAGCTTGGCTGCCCCCAGACTCGTCCTACTTTGCTGCAATGCGACAATGAGAGTTGCATTGCTTTGGCATGGAATCCTGTTTTTCATGCCCAGACGAAGCACATAGAGATCCAGTACCACTTCATCAGAGAGAAGCTTCTGGATGAGACCATCACTGTGGAGTACTACAAGACGGAGGACAATCTTGCAGATTTGTTTACGAAGGCACTTCCCCAGGCTCTCCTTCGGAGACATTCCAGATCCCTCAGGCTTCTGCCCCGCCCAGGCTCTGAGAGGGGGTGTTAGAGATCATAGCCTGTCCGGACTGCACAGTCTAGTGGGACTGTACAGTTGGACTGCCACGTGGCAGTCCGATTGACTGTAGTACAGATGCAGCTGACCTGCTATTTCTGGCGCCCAGATCTTGGCTATTTATAGCCGAGTTTTCAGTCTTCTGTACACACTTCTGCTCGCAGATTACAGGCTGGTGGCTCGCGCAGATTCCGTCTTTGTTCGTAGATTTCTGACAGGAGACAGTTCAGATTGCAGCGGACTTCGAGGTGAACAGCAGGTTGCATTGTCGAGGTGGAGATGCGCAATCCAGCGCACTGCACCCGTGTATATATCTGCATGTCTTTGTATACAACACACTTTATACAGCAGATCTTCATCTTCCACTGTCTCTTTCTCTCTCTTCTCTCTCTCTGCGTTCTCTCTCTCTCAGTCCTACGCTTCCGCACCGCTGCACTCTGACACAGCCATACATCCCCAATGCCAAGTTATTTTCTAGTCTCATAGAACCTATCATGTTGCGGTAGGACTAAAACTAATCCCTATGTGGGGTAGCATGAAAAGAAGCCCTTGAATCAAGTAGACAACATTGAGAAGCCCTTGAATCAAGTAGACAACATTGAGAATATATAGACAAAGCATCAATCAAATGAGAAGCATCAAGAGAGGAAGTTGCCAAGATGTACTTATCGTTTGACTTAGGCTGCACTACATTCATCTCTTCAATCTTTACACTAGGACTTACGAGAGATAATGTTGCGATCATCAAACTTTTCTTGCACTTTGCCTTTGCCTTTCTCTTTGCGCTTATTATTGTGCATCTGATGGCACTGCAGCTGAATATAACTCTGCTTTCCACAGTAATGGCATATCAGAGGGGACTTATGACCACAAGACTTGTTACAAGACTGTTCGTGAGATTGAGACCTTTGTGAGTCTCTACCATGACGGTCATTATTACTCTTACCATCATGTCTACCCCTTCTAGTCAATGCATGAGACATACGGATTGTATCTATCTATATTCTTTTTGTTTTATCTCCTTTGTGAGTAAAATACCCTCAATATCTTGGAGTTTCAAGACATCCTTAGGCATCTTAGCACACATGGTTGTATGACAAGTGTCCCATAACTCTGGAAGTGTCACAAGCAAGAATAAGCGAGGTAGGTTATCCTTGAACTTAATATCCTACAAAGTCAACTAGTTGAAAATCGAATGAAATTCATTCAAATGTGCAAACACATTGATCCCCTTCTCCGTGTGAAGGTCTATAAGCTATTTTAACCAATACATTGTGATAAAGGGTTTTGCTTGTCATAAAGATTGCATATTTTTTCCCATAATTGCTAGGCATTATCCTAAGGTGCAACAACATTGAAATAGACTTGTTTAGACAATGACGTTTTAAGGGTGGCTTTACATAGCTCACCTAACTCATCCCAACCATCTTAATCCATGCCTTCGGGCTTTTACACTCATGGTTTTCAATGGCCTAACTTGCTTGTTTTGGACAAGTACTTGCCATACTTGTGTTTTCCAATAGGTGAAATTTCTATACACAGAAGGAAGGCATAGACTTCTAGGAGGTTTTTCACCAGTGGTGAAGATGACTATGCCCCGTGTTTTGTTTGTTCTCAATGCATCCTTGGATTTAGAGTTGGATCTGATGGATGTGAAGATTGCTTTTCTTCACGGTGACCTGGATGAAGAGCTGTACATGAAACTGCCCAAAGGTTTTGCTATTCTAGGGAAAGAGGATTTGGTTTGTAAGCTGAAACACAGCTTATATGGGCTGAAGCAAGCCCCTAGACAGTGGTATAAAAAGTTTGATATCTTCATGCTCAGCCGTGGATTTAAATGCAATCATGCAGATCACTAATTACATACTAAAAAGGCTAATGATGGAAGCCTTATTGGGATGGTCTTATATGTGGATGACATGTTGATTGCACGAAAGCATAAGAGTACTTTGAATACTCTTAAAAGGCAGCAGAGTTTAGCCTTCTTAATGAAAGATTTGGGGGCAGCTAAACACATTTGGACATGTGGATTAAAAGAGATAAGAGAGGGAAACACTTGTTGTTTCTCTCACAGGACAAGTACATTAGCAATGTACTTGACAGATTTAATATGGTTAATACTAAGCCTCTTGGTGTGCCTTTACCGCCACATACAAAGTTGATTGCCCAAAGGATGATGCAGTTGCTAGTGCTATGAAGGGCATACCTTATGCATCAGCTTGTGGTTCTTTGATATATGCCATGGTTGCAGCTCGCCCTGACATTGCTCATGTAGTGGGAGTTGTCAGTAGATTCATGTCTAACCTTGGCAAGCCACATTGGGAAGTAGTGAAATGTACCTTTAGATACTTAAAAGGCGCACAAGAGAAGTGTATATGCTATGGAAAGGGTACACTAGAGTTGTAGGGATTTTGTGGTTCAACAATGGCAGGAGATCTTGACACTAGAAAATCTACTGGTGGGTTTGTCTTTACTTTGGCTTGTGGGACTATTTCTTGGTGTTTAATTTTGCAGAAGATTGTGGCACTGAGTACTACAGAGGCTGAATATATTTCAGCCACAGAAGCTTCTAAGGAAGCTATTTGGCTTGACTGTTTGGTCAAGGATTTTGGACTCTCTTCACGTACTCCAATGCTTGGTTGTGATAGCCAAAGTGCAGTATATCTGGCTAAAAATGCCATTTTCATGCACCCAAGATAACCCTGTAGATGTTCTCACTAAGAGTCTTGCAAAGGCTCAGCATGAGCATTGCATCCAATTAGTGGGAGTTGGCTAGCTTAAAGGTACCACTTTGGGCATTTAAGTGGGAGGTTGTTGGGTGTAAAGTCCCTTCAGGTGTAAAGTCCCTTAATCTCTGTGTGTATAAACATATATGGATGTGAACACCCTTCTTTGTACCCTAACATATAAATACATTTTATTCTTTGTGTACCGTGTTTTTTTTTTGGGTACACTCATCTTGGGATTCTCTCACTCTCACTCTCACTCTCAACAATTTTCTACTTGTGTCTTGCATTCCATTGTGTACTCATCCCTACATGACACTTTGATTGGTGATCACAGTCTATGTTTGAGTTTTGAGTTTTGCTTGTAGGGTTTGAGTTTTGCATGTCTATGTGTGTATTGTTGTGTTTCTATTGTGGTCGTGCACTCTCGTGTTTTCTTAGTGTAAACCCTAGTAGCTACTCCTCAGTTATTGTTCACAAGGCCCACAAGGGCTCATTGTCACTCAAATGAATATCATAAAGTTCCTAATAAGAAGACGAAAATTGAGGTAAGAGAAGAAAATTTCCTACTCGTGGTCGTACACTCTGTGTTTCCTCAGTGCAAACCCTAGCAGCTACTCCACAGTTTTCTTCACAAGGCCCAAAGGGACTCATTCTCACTCAAATGAAGATCATAAAGCTCTAGATAAGAAGTCAAAAGCTAAGGTAAGGGAAGGAAATTTCCTACTCCTACATGCGCTAAGCCTAAGGACAAATTAGCCCATGAGCCTAACTTTATTAGTCTAAAAGAGTTAAGAGTAGATGAAAGTGTTTAACTAGTCTAATGATGTACTAGCCTAACTTATCCTAGAGGACCTAGAAGAATTTAGCTGATGGGCATGGCCAGTGTAACACATGCCCTTGAATAGATATTTACCAAAGGAAATCGTGGCAAGGGTGAGAAGCCACATGGACCGTGGATGCATCACGAGCCCTAGTAAGAGGATGGCTAGAGGAGCATGTTCTTGCCACCTCTAGACTTCCTCTTTGGAGAAGTGGAAACCAAAGGCCCCTCAAAAGTAGGCAATAAGGATATCTTTTAGTGGACTTGATCATGTAGTTGAGACAATGCAATAGTTGGTATTCGAATTCATGAAGATTGGTAGTCAGGGTAAGTGAAAGTATTTAGATGGTAGCTTGTTTTAAAGTGAAGTGACGTAGTTGTCACTTGACTTTAGGAAGCTAGTGGTGGTGAACTTGGTGAGTAAATGCCTATTTTCGTCCATGTTGACTTTTCGATCATCTTCTTCCTTAATGGAGATTGAGATTGATTCCTTGGGCTTGATGTCCATTGCATAGCAGTCAATAAGATGACTCCAACAATCAGGTGCAAGGGAGAAGTATTGTCATTGGGACTAAACTTGGATAGTAATCCTTGCGTTTACTTGACATTTGTTGTAGCATTGGGAGTCTTCCATAGACGGGTATGATCAAGTCGGGCAAGTTGAGGGTCCCCCATAGCATCTAGACCAACAAGTAGGTCCCAAAGACCTCGAGAATCCAACACTTGTTGCACGAGGGTCAACGAAGTTGGAAAATTTTACCAATTAAAAGAAGTTGTGTCACTTAAAGCATACTTGGCCATAGCAATTGGACTGTTTAGTGTTGAATGATGAATAGAAAGGGTAGGGTTGGGGATTGGAGTACACTTGGGGTTTGCCTCAAAGTGCCACCATATATCAATGAGGTAGGCACAATGGATTGCGCTGCGTGACTAAAGTTGGACTAGGCATAGGCATGATTGTTTTACGAGTAGTAGAGTGTATAGGCTCACTAAAAGCATTCTTGGCTCAACCAAGTGAAAAAATCTGACCAGTTAAAACAAGTCTTGTCACTAAAAGCATTCTTGGTTGTAGCAATTGGACTATTAGTGTTGAATGATGAATAGGAAGGGTAGGGTTCGGGATTGGAGTACACTTGGGGTTAGCCTTGAAGTGCCACCATATATCGATGAGGTAGGTACAATGGATCGAGTAACGAGTTGCATGACTAAAGTTGGACTAGGCATAGGCATGATTGTTTTACGAGTAGTCTAGGGAGAGTGGATAGGCTCACTAAAAGCAAGTGGCCCAAGTAGTGTGGAGCGGTGCACCATAGGCAAGGGATGGATATTCTATGCCTGAGTGGCCGCCTGAGTGTGGATCGATGCACCATATGTAGGGGATGGATATCCTTGTATCTAAGTGGCCAAGGGTAGAGATCCAAGGGACATGAGGGGGATTATCCAACAAAGCCACGCTATGAAGTAGGTGTGCTCACTTGTAGATGGATGGGAGGTGCAGTGTGCATGGGTGGCATTCTTGGCCAGGGACTACTAGGGTGCAAAGTGGCATGCACCTATGGGTAAGATGGAAAACCTAGCGAAGACTTGACGACATGAAGAATTGAAGCTAACCTGAGGGAATGAAAAAAGAGCCTTAAGAAGAAACATAAAATCCTAAGCCTAATGTGCTAGACATAGAAGTAATCACACCTAAGGTAGAAGGTACTTGTGTGGATTCTAATGGATCAAATCCTAAGCTCCTAAAAGCATAAATAAGAGAACCTATCTGATCATTTGATGGAGGGACAGGAGGGAATGGAGAATGGGTAGCACCAATAACATGCTCAAATGAATGCTTCTTCTTCCAGGGCCTCCTCTATTAACATATACATATTGATACCATTCTGAGGCTTTGGAGTATCTTACAGCCAGTGCCTGCATATCAGGAGCAACAGAGAGGGGTTTCAGCTTGTACAATTCAAATATATTATATGGACCTCACTAGTGGCCCTTGGTCCAGTGGTATGTCGTCCCTGAGCTGAGAGATGGCCAGCCTCACCAAGCTGAATACCCCGGCTGATGTGCATTTCTTGTGATCAGCATACTCAGCATACACTGTAAAGAGAAGATTGAAGATTGTGGTTGGGTCAGTTTCCATGCATGTATTCCATGGAATCTGTACCTATCATCTGCTCAACATCTGGTAGACACAAAGGAAAGGAGAGAGATGAAGCATTTTCTTCGTCACTGAGAGAACAATGCTGCCCTAGGGCGGCCAATGAAGAGGCCTGATTTAAGAGGGAAAGCAATCCTTTATTGAACAAGCGTTATCTATGAATTATATTTGATGTTTGTAGCAAAGTCATGAGTTTCCTTTGAAATTTATGCTGCATTACGCCCTAATTTGTTTTGTGTTTTCCCCAGAACCAAGTCAACCAGAGCATCACAATGACAAATACCAACCTGAGTGCAAGGGGAATCTGATGCCGAGTGTGAACATCTGCTGTCCAAAGGAATCTTGTCAAATAGCACACTGGCAAGATCGTTATGGCTCTCTTGTCTATTGTCAGAAAAAGACCAGTCCAAATGTGGGATCTAACCAGAAACATGATCAGATAAATTATCAGTTGAGGTTGTGACTGAAAATTATTAACAGGGAAAAAGGGGTGTCAACCCAACCATGTAATCCTCACAGATACTTTTGAGTCAGGTGCCATGCTACAAGCCACCTGATGGAGTGTACACATGTCAAAATTGACATGATACAGAGATCAATAAGATCTTATGAGATGTTGGACTATCTTTATTCTTTGTGAGCTTTGACCATAAGAAGAGGCCTTGAGGGCATATCAAAGGGACGTGAAGGACTTCAGTTTTGTATTACAAAAATTTTGCTTGTTATAGACATCGTCTTCATTTCTCCACATCTTGGGCGTGCCAGTAAATTCATTTGCTTCACTGTTTGTTATGAAACTTGTGCTGCTTTTTGTACATTTTGGAACTTGCAAATATCGACCACTTCAATTAGTACACCGTTAATGTGAGGAAATTTCCAAAAACTGTGATCTCCGCAATGAAGTGTGCCAGGATAGTGATAAAAATGTGGTGCAGGGACAAATTTTCTCATATCTCTGGAGGATATGGCAGCGCTTGCAATGCTGCAGTAGCAAAAATAGTTCATGAAAGCAGCCAGACAACAGATGATCTAAATGGATTTCGTGACTCGGTTGTTTAAAAGAGTTGAATTAAAGCATGGCAGTACCTACAAGCAGGCCCTTTTAGGGGTAGAGGCGCCCTCGCTCTGGAAGATTGAGAGATTTGGCAGATGGTAGTAGGTACGAGCTTTTGTGCTCTGAGGATTCAGGAATATTTGGTATGCCAAATTTTCTATTTTGTGTCTGTGGACGTTTCGAGAACGCAGTGCAGGAGTTACTGTCATGCATGAAAGTACTGTGTGGCCGTTTTAGTGGGTGCTGGCAACAAGTCATGTTGAGCAACCTGCGTCCAGGCATCGAACACCACATTAGAAAACCCTACATGCACGTTGTAAAAGGCCTGCGTTGGAGTCCTCAAGGAAAAGCCAGTCTCGGACTTGTGTGTGCAACTTTGAGAGCTCTAATCTTCCATTGAACGAGAGAGAAAGAGAGAGAGAGAGAGAGAGAGAGAGAGAGATCTCGATTGTATACTTCAGCACTCCCTTTGTCCCTTCTCTTCTCTTCTTGTTTGCAAGAGCTTGGTAGAAGAGCGAAGATCATCGATCAAACAGAACACCATTACAACCTTCGCTTGGATCAGGGGAGGCTCTCCTCTTCGGCCTAGACTACAATAATGGAGGCGAATGCAATGGCCAGTCTTCTCACGAGCTTTCTTGCGTTCTTGGAGTACGCCTAAGGAAAATCCGAGAGAGAGAGAGAGAGAGTTTTGGATACCTTGAGAGCCTAGGGAGAATCGGTGAGAGAGAGGGCGTTGGATACCTTGTAAAGCTATGGAGAGGTGGGTTTGCCTACTCCCGGGTAGAAAACTAGAAAGATTATACTCCCGGGTAGAAAACTAGAAAGATTATATCTTGTAAAGCTATGGAGAAGTAATAAGTTTCCTGCAACTTTATTGAGCTTAAAGGCCTCAACAAGAAAACTAGAAAGGTTATATCTCCAAAATTTTAACGTCCACGACAACCATTTACAACATGGTTCTTGAAAGCAATATGTATGTATAATGATGCTCTTGTGTTTGTATCACATGGGGTTAATATTGATAATCTTTAGTCTTTTGCTATAAATGGTTACACTCTTAGAGTACATGCTTTTATACATTATAATATAGTATCGAATCTAGGTTTGCATGATAGCATGTATATAGTGCCGAGATCTCTTTTTTTTTGGGCAAACTTCAAATTACCATTGTCACAATGTGTATAAGCATTTGAATTGGTTGGTGCTCAATTGCAAGAACATTAACCATGAACATTTTAAGAATTCGATATCTAACTTAAAGAGAGAGGTTGCAATTTTTCTTGGGTGTTCGATGTTGCAATTTTCAAGAGCTTCCACTCCCTCATGGATCAATTTACCACTCGCCTTGACTCATGCTCTAGCTTTGAATAAACTCTACTCCCTCCACTCAATCCCAACAATGTGAAAAGTAATAGTAATCTCAAGAGGTGAAGTAGAGTCTTCAAACCATACAATGTAGTCATCAAGTTAACAGAGGATTCTTCTAATGCTCTTAATTGTTCTCTTTTCTATTCTAAACCAAAGATATTCTCCTTTACTAAATAGTTGGCCACATCTATGTGTGTTAACTTGATTTGTGCAACATTTGTGATCTTTGATAATGTGTCTAATTTTGTCAAGTACATTTTGATTTGTCTTCAACAAATTGATCAATAAAGCTAGCATCTTGTTCATAAACATAGTCATGGATGTTATCAATCTAATGGCATAGAAAACTTAAAAGTTACTTTTCTAGTTGACTTGCAAGAGTATATTTGATGTAGTTTACAAGAAAACAATGTTTATGAAAAATATCTTACAATAATAGAACAAACATGAGATTAGTATTTTTTCTTATCCAATGGATCTAAATTTCAAGAAATTTATTAAAATATATTGCAATTAATACCAAGTATAAATAAAACCTCTTAAGGAAGTGTTGCTTTTGTTTAACAGATTATTATACTTGGATTTTAAGAGCCTAGATTGATAAGAGAAGTAATAGAACTCTCATGTTACACTAAAACTCTACTAATTCATGATTCAAAGTATATAACAAACAAATCAATGACAAAATGATTGATTATGATAATTCTTTATTAACAGAAATATAAAACTAGTTTAGTAAAGAATTAGTTGTTATGCAAAACAAGTCTATTTCAACTTATTGATTCAATTATGATCAAGTTGGTTAATATTCTATTTAGTATGTGAAGTTCAAGATCTACTCTAAGAAGAAACTTAGTGTCTAGCCAAATGTCTAATAGTCCATCTCATGAGCCTAACTTTTACACTCACAACAAATCTATATAGAATATGGTCAAATTGTAAGTTTTTTGTTCGACAATGCAGATTTTGACTTGGAAGCTTACTTTGGATGACAAATTAGGGATGATGAAAATATATCTCTAATAGAAGTTATACAAATTTCAACACTAAAAAGATGTCCAAGTTACAACATGCCAATGTGCTTTAGTAAAAATATATCTCACTTGAAGATGAAGACCTAAATAAGCTCATGGATTGATTTTTAATAAGTCCCATAGGGGAAAAGTCACTTTTGTGGCAATCAAGGCCCTCTAGCTCAATGTAAAGAGTAAGAAAAAGTTGTTTTAATAAAAAGTAGTCAAACTAAAAAATATATAAGAGGTCAAAATAGGCTAGAGAGTATATACCTTCTTGGGAAATTTTAAGATATTTTTGTAAAGATTAGGATATTTTTATTATTCTTAATCAAATATGTCAAGAATAAATTGATTTGGCTGAAACTTTGATGCAAAATACTCTAATATATCCTCGATCAATTCTCATCAAGATGATAAAAACTTCACAAACATTGTCAACATCTTCAATAGCTCCCAAATAATATTGCATAATGTTGTTTTGATCAATTTTCACACACTTTTGAAAATTCAATGCCTATCCACAATGTATTTCTACTTGAAAGCTTTAGAACTTTCATTCTACTAGCTAACAATATTGCTAAAGTAACATAAAATTTTGATGTCATATGCACATGCTATTTTTTATTTAACCCGATAACAACTCTAGTATTAATGAATAGACTCATAAGGGCAACTTGAAACTTTGGCTTGGGCTATCCATAGACATATCCAAAAGCTTAAATATTACTTGATAGTCAAGTATTCAAACCTTTGATTAAGAGCTTAAAGCTCCAACATGCTATTTGGATAAAGGAGAAGATAATGTTTAAGACAACTCCAATTCGATGATTACAAAGTGGCCTCAGGGGTCACTTGATGATGATGAAGTCATCCATTCACTGTGATACAGACTATAGAGAAAAACCACTTTAAAGTAATGAAAGTAATATTTATTACATGCAATGAATAACATGGCAAATCCAACACATTACATCTCCTTAGTGTGAGGCAAAGTCATGGACAAAGTCTAGATGTCATGGGTGGGAGCACAAAGGCCTATAGAATGGTAAACATGCATGCAAAATAAGTCTAGACGTCGTGGGTGGGAGCATAAAGGCCCATAGAAAGGTAGACATGCATGCAAAATAAGAGAAGCATTGAGGAAGAGGATGTAACAAGTAGGTACGGCATAGAAATAAGTGAAGCCCTATATGTGGTGGCTGTTGATACCTATGTTGAACAACTTAAAGATGAACAAATTGATTCTCAAGCGGTGCTCAAGTTGTTGGAAACAATCATGCAAAAGTTTAATGTATAAAAGAGGGTTTCCCTATTATGTTTCCACAAAAAATCCAAAAGGTTGCTATCACCTTACCAATGGAAGTTCTATGTGGATGCTACTTTGATTTTGCCACAATTGGATGATTTATGGCTTGAATGGGATATTTACCATTTGAAGGTGATTCCCCAAGTGACTTGTTGCTAATTTTCACTCTAAGTGTGCTTTGATCCATTTCAAGCTTTTTGGGAGGGACTTCTTCCAAGTTTTGGTGGGTGTCCAAATGGGATGTGATTGGATTCTTTCGCATTCCACGACTTCTAGGGTATTCCGATGCACACAATGCCATGGTCTACTAGTTTTCCCCTTAAAGATTGTCCTCTTCTAAGGTGTATTTTGAGTTTCGTTTTCATGCTTACATGTTTTTTCAAATGCTAAAATTAAGGAGATCGCAAGTGCACTTGGGAAGGTGCTATATGTTTCCCTTATGCTGGTCAATCTTAATGGATCACAAGGCCTACATCCTTTCGGACCATAGTGTGGAACCACCAAAAGTCGTATACATTCATCACCCTAGAGACTTTGAATTGCTATTTTTCCTATTTCTGAATGCATGCTATGTGTGTCGCAAGGTGGGACACTTTGCAAGGGGATGCCCTAAGAAGACAAAGGAGAAAGAGGATAAGGAGTTAGAGGCCACTACTATGTTTGTAGATCCCAAAGCTCCTCCTATGAGGATGCCCTAAGAAGGCAAACGAGAAAGAGAATAAGGAGGTAGAGGCCACTAATATGTTTGTAGATCCCAAAGCTCCTCCTACATGTCAAAATGGGAAGGATGTGCTAGTTGTTGACATGAGTAGGCAACCACTTTGTCCAAAGGAGCCTAATGTAGGTGTTGGTTCAAATGTGGATAAGATTATCTAGCACCAAAGAAGTTCTAATAAGAAATAGATTGCTATTGCAAATAAGGAAAACATTTCTCCCACATAAAAATGGATGAACAAAGAGAAGAAAATATAGGAATCAAAATAAAGAGAAGATGAAGGTAGGTAAAATCTCTCTTAAAAAGCTTGCAAGAGGATCTTTCAGCCTCAATAATTTGTATGGCCTATTAGAGGGTTTGGGAGTGGCTATGAATTTACTACTCATGCATAAGTTTGAGATTGGTCCTAGAATGTTTGGAGTTTGTGTTCCATCGACAAGAATGAAAGTGCTAAGTCTTTGGGAAATTATATGGGCATGATATCCTTTGTCTTCAAGAGAAATGCGGTCCCAAGATAGATTTAACTTTATCATGTTATGAGTGATTCATTAATGCCTGGAGGGAGTTGTTTCTCACACCTATCTTGTGCTCCTTGGGTTGTGTCCACCAAAGAGGAGTGCAAGGTGAAGCAAATCATCGAGTTCATTTGGATATTGACATATGTGAGGCACTCCATTGGGACCATGTTTATTAAGGATGATCAACTATAATAGGACTCAATCCCATGAGTGGAACAACAATAGTCAAGTTTGTGCCATCCAGACAACGACCTACTTGATTAAGCACTTCTTGTATTTTCTATTATGCATTGATTTGTGATTATCCATGATCGAGGCAATGCCAAATATCATCCGATCTCATACTACACCAGTGCTAGATATGGCTCTTACTAAGAGTGAACTCCATCAAGTTGTTGGGATAATGAAGAAGACTAAATCTCCAAGAAGTATGGCCTCCTTGTGGAATTATTTTAACAACATTAAGATATCTATGGAAAAGATCTTACTTTGATGATCAATGAAGTCTACAAGAAGGATAATATTTCAATTCAAGTGAGTTATGGGGTAATTAAGCTATTGCTAGCAGATTCTAGCTAAAGCTCTAGTTTTCTAGATCAAATGTCTCCTTATTAGCATTGTACATCCCAACAAATTCGAGCTCTCCCTCTAAAAATATAACTATAAACATGACAACCTTGAAAAATTACAAGTGCCCAAAATAATATTGGCAAGGCTCAAAAAATTAATAAATCCTTTAAAGAGCAACTTTTAGCACTTATGCCTTTATCTTTTTGATTTTGAGGGGGTTAACATATGTGGAAGTGATCAAGCAAGATACTTTATCAAGAAAAATCAAGATTTAGAATCAAGAGGGAATTGTGTGACTCAATGTCATGCTCACAAGGATTAGGGTAGTTTATATGTCATGGTGGTTGTGGTAGCATACCATCAGCGTGGAGATGGACACAGTCATGGTGGAGGGGGTTCCTCCTAGTGGAGGTGGTGATTTGCATCAATTTTGGTGTTGGTCTTCCACCTTCCATCAAGGTAAAGTCACAAAATCAAGGTGGTGGTCATCAAGATAGTGGGCCAGGCTCTAAGTAACCTCTATGTGCAATCATGGTGATGCACTTAGGACTCATGGTTGTGCCTTCCCTCCAAGCATGGTGATAAAAACTTCCAAGCTCTACATGAGTTGGCATCCACTACGTGCCTTGATGATGTGGCACAATATTATTCACATGTGTGTTAGGTGACCGATATGAGGATACACTAGTGATTCTATAGTTGGACTTCACCCATGTAGTCCATCCTTGGTTATGGCACATTTATTGTGCCACCTCTTCTTTCCTAGTGAGTTCACACTTAGTGACCGTGTGCACATTATGTTGTGATACTTTCACATTAGTATTTTATCATGTTGTAGACTAAGTTCTTTTGTGTGGAAGAAGAAAAAGATTTCAACCCTATCTCTCTATGTCCTCAAGTCTCCATTGTTTTTGTGTATGTGTGTGTACTTTTGAGTGGTTCACCTCTCTCCATTCTTGTCGGTTTTCATGGTATCAGAGCTGTCCCATGGCTGCACGGAGCTTGATTGAAGGTTGAGGTAAAGGGTTGGAGCACAAAAGCAAGAAAGCAAGCAACAGGTAAGAAGCTCCTCCACCTTGCTTGATTTGTGCTAGATTATAGTTGAATGAGGCTCCCGAGGCTGGTAGCCGATGCAATTGTAGTGGAACTTGTTGAGCAGGAAGAATGGTATATATACTGTACATAAGTCATTTAGGCCTTGCTCGCTCTTTTGGCCTCTTAGGTCATTTTAGCCTCCATTCTGGACATGCAAGTGGTCCCGACAACCTTTTTTGGGTATATTGTAATTTTGGCTATGTCCGCAGTTTAAAGATGCACAAGTTACAGATTTCAAATATGTAAGATTTCATGGATTTCTTGGGTTGATGACACAAAAGGCATTTGTACACAGATTGCAAATTGCAGCTACTATTGTGCAATTAGTGAAAAAGGCTACATGCTTAGTTGTGGTGCACGTGGTATCAGCTTGCTTGCATACTGCAAGTTTTTACAAGGTTTTCTGTTTTATTGACATTTTTGACAACTTCAATTGGATTATTAGTGAGAAGATTGATAATAATAATTATCATGCATGGAAGTTTAGGACTCGGTTTAGGATGACAAATTTCTTGAAGGCTAAAGGTATTTGGAATTACATTAAAGGAGACATGACAGTAGCACTTGAAGATCTTGTATGAAATGCTATTGCATAACAATTAAAGGTTAAGAAAGATTAGGAGTAGACACAGAGTAAAGTCATGTATTGGCTATCTGTCAGTATAAAAGATAGCATGATGGGCTATTTGTAGGAATCTGAAACCCCCGCTATTGCATGGAAGAATTTGGCAAGGCTGTTCACAGTAAATCAAAGGTTAGAAAGCTACATCTCAAGTGAGAGCTAAATCAAGTGAAAGAGGGACCATTAATGATTATGCATCAAGAGTATTGTGGAAGCTCTTGGATCTATCAGTGTGGTAGTTGATGATGATGTCGTTATATGAGCATGCTTAGATGGACTTGGAGATGAATACAAGAGCTTTAGGTCATCTATGAATATAAGGGATGATATTCCTAATTTTGCATACTTGATTTCTATGATGATACTTGAGGAGAAGAATCTTGACTTAGATTCCTCTTCTTCTCAAAGCAAAAACAAGTTTGAATAGGTGTTTTACTCTACTAGTAGAGGTAGAGGTCGTGGCAAAGACCAAGGTGGTGGTTGTGGCCAAGGTTATGATACACATCAAAATAGAGAAGGACAGTCTCGAGATAGGGGAAGCCAAAGAGAGCAAGGTGAAAATTCTAATAGGAAATAGAATTCTGGTGATAGTAGATAGTGCTGGCATTGTAGTAAAAAAGGTCACATTTCTAAAAATTGCTTAAAAAAGAAAGCTGAAATTAGAAACGGGAAAAAGCAACAAGGTTATTATGCATCTAGTAGCAGAAATAATGATGACAGAAGTGAACAGTTGTTTATTATGTAGCACTTTATAAACATTATGACTATTGATGGTTCATCAAAGAATGATGTATGGTATGTAGATTTAGTTGCCTCTAACCACATGGCTTCTCATGGATAATGGTTTAGAGAGATGCACAGTTCAGAGTCTCCAGCCTATGTGGAGACAGGGGATGATATAGCTCGCCCCATTACTCATGTTGGAAATGTTCATTCCAGTATGTAGAATGATGGAAAAACTAAGTACTTGGTTGATGTGCTTCATGTACCAAATATTATAATAAACTTGGGTTCTATTAGTCAGATGGTAGAATAGGGATTGCATGCTCGGTTCACATCTAAAGGTTGTTATGTAGAAGATCTCAAAAATGATTGCACATTGATTGCTAAAGGAAAATATAATGGCATATTGTTTACTCTTGATGTAAATCTACCTAAAATGGATGTTGCCATGTTTGCAAAAGGTTCAAGTATTGTGGCTAATATTGAAATTTGGCATACGAGAATTGGTCGTGTGAATGCGCTACAATTGAAAGATATGTAGTCAAAACAGATTGTGGATGTCTTGCCCAAGTTTAAGGTTGATGGGATGATGCATACAGTATGTGAAGCATGTCAATTTGTAAAGCAAGCAACGCATGAGTTTCCACATGAAAAGCATGTATGCAAGAAGCCACTTGAATTGATACATTTCTATGTATGGGATCCTACAAAGACTGCAACTTTAAGCAGTTGCAGGTATTATGTTTCTTTCATTGATGATCATACTCACAAAGTATGGGTTCACTTTATGCATGATAAAAGTGAGATGTTCACTCACTTTAAAATGCCTATGATTTGATGGTGGGAGAGAATATCTCTGCAATGAGTTTTTTGATATTTTGCAGGTTGAGGTCAAATGTTACTTCACCAAGTAAATCATAGATATCGAGAAAAGGTAAAGAGAAAGTTGGAGACTCACCTATTGTGACAAATGTATAATCAAGTTTCTCTCATGTCGATGCTAATTTAGATGGCTCTGAGCAAAGCTTGGATGAGGAGTTTGGGATTCCATCTATTAAAACACATGGTGTGCGGAAGGCACAAGAGGATGCTAAAGCAGATGCTAGTGATCCAGGTCGACATAGGTTAAGTAGAGTGAAAAAGCCAATGCAGCGATTGATATGTGATAGACATGTGACAGCTATGTAGCTCATCACTATGCATACATGGCTAAGGTTTTGCAAGATGTGGAACCCACTTGTTTTGAGGATGCATTGGATAATGAGTATTGAGATTATGCTATGGATGAAAAGATGTCAGCACTTATGGATAATGACACATGGGAGTTAGTGCCCTTAACTGAAGGCAAGAAAGCTATTGGCTATAAATGGATTTACAAGGTCAAGGAAATGGATCTATTGAGCATTTTAAATGGCTGAGCCAAAGGGTATGTAGAGACTCATGGTATTGATTATGAGGAGACCTTTGCTCCAGTGGCTAGAATAACCGCTATAAGGGATGTCATAGTAGTGGCTACATCAAAAGTTTGGATCATGCATCAAATGGATATTAAGAATGTCTTCTGGCAGGGGGAGTTATAAGAGGAAGTTTATGTTCAACAACCATCTAGTTATGTGATTGAAAATCGCCCAGATTATGTATGTCGGCTTTGTAAGGCCTTGTATGGGATGAAGCAAGCACCTAGGGCATGTCATGACAGGATTGCAAAATATCTTATCAGCATTGAATTTCATAGAGCACAAGCTAATCACTCATTCCATGTATGTGAGAGTGATGCAGGTATTGTGGTCATTACTATATATGTGGATGATTTGATCATTGTGAGTGATATTAAGACAGATATTGGCAATGTGAAGGGTCTTATCAAGGCTGAATTTGAGATGAAGGATTTGGGAGACCTACGCTATTTTCATAGCATAGAGATAATTAGGACTCTAGAGGGTATATGGTTGTTACAGAGACATTATGCATTAGATATGTTGAAGAAGTATGGTATGGCTGATTGCAAGCCTATTTCTATACTTTTGGATGTTAATGCTAAGCTTAGTGCACATGAGGGTGACTTGATTGAGGGTGTCACTATGTACCAAAAGATTGTGGTCAGCCTTATCTATTTGATGATTGCTAGGCTAGACCTAAAGTACATAGTTGGTTCGGAGAGTCGATTTATGTAGCTTCCACAGAAGCCACATTTGGATGCAGTACAACACACATTGCACTATATTAATCCACATTGGACTATGCCTTATTCTAGGTGCAGGTGTACCATTAGATTTTCATGGTTACACAGATGCAAATTGGGCTGATAGTATGCCGAACAAGAGATCTACCAGTTCTTTTATGTTTTTCTTTAGGAGTGTTGCTCTTACTTGGAGCAGTAAGAAACAATCAACAGTTGCCTTGTTTAGTACTATAGAGAGAGAGTACAGAGATGTTGCAATTGAGCATGTGAGGTAGCTTGGTTACGCAAACTGCTTGGTGATTTGGGGATGCACATGGATGATAAGGCTATCATCTTTTGTGATAATCTTAGTAGCATTCAATTGGCTTGGTTTATGTTAGCACAAAGGATCAAGCTACTGACATTTTCACCAAGGCCTTGGGAAGAGCTAAGAAGCTTCAACACTTATAAATAGAGATATGAGCCATTGTTATAAGCCTAGGCAAATAAACAAGTGAATTACTACTATAATTAACAAGGTAAAGTAAAAGACAAGTACTATGCTTGGAGTTCACGAGCTCATGTTGAGCTTGAGGGGGTGTGTTGAGATATTGAGCTCTACATGACCTGACATCCGCTACATACCTTAGTGACATGGCATGGCATTATTCGCAAGCATGTTAGGTGATCGACATGAGGGTACACTAGTGATTCTATAGCTGGACTACACCCATGTAGTCCATCCTTGGTTATGGCACATTTATTGTGCACCTCTTCTTTTCGGGGAAGAGCTCATTGTGTGAATTTCAAAGGTCGATTGCTACGGGATTAATCATCACTTGAAAGCTGCACAATTGTTTGAAGTCATAATTGCTTGAAGATATCAATCTTGTTTGTGATTTTCTAGATTAGATCCTGATTAAATTAAGTTTTGGAATATATAAAAATTGAGGAGCCCTATATCTCCCCCAAGGGTAGGTGCTAAATCCCCATACCAAGAGAGGATTTCTTTTACCATTGTAGAAGCATGGACCGAGGCCAACTCCGATGGCAAGAGGTCTCCCAGCAGGGATCACATTAAGTAGGAGGTGGTTAGGGTGCCAGGGGGGCTCTGGCTATAGTAAATCCTTTATGCACCTAGGAACTACTTGGTTCCATGTATGGCCCAAGTTCTACTTGGGACACCTAAAAATGCTAGCTAGGTGGATTTGATCTTGGTGACATGTAGATCCGGCGGATGAGGCAGCACGTGAAATTGTAATTTTTCTCTTGTATGGGTGGGAGAACACACATTATGGAACATAATTAATGAATTTATTTTATTGTGATTGTATATTCGTGAGTAAATTACACAAATGAATAACTATGCATAAAAGGATTATTTTTAATTAACGAAGCTATTTTTATATGTTTCACATAATGTGGTAGGTAATTAGATAACTAAGAACTTCCATAGAGGGAAGTGGGTGGATGGATTCCCGATAAATCCTGTCCTATGGTAGGGTGGTCTTGGCTAGCCAAGAGGTTTCCCCCCAAAAAAAATGCTAGGAAGAAACTCTAGGGATTGGTCTCAGAACACCTGAATTGTAAATTATCTTAGGGGAAAGGTATGATGGCTATGCTAGAGCATTGCGAGGGATTTCATAAATCCTTAGTCTACTACTAGAAAAGAATATTGTACTCTATGAACCAAGGATAATGGAAGTCGCTCCTTCCAGATAAGAAGCCTCTCGAAGGACACCTCCGGATGTGAGCTAGTTGTTGGTAGGAGACTGGTAGGTCAATTAGGAATCTTTAGGTCGGTCCTTTGTGGGTAATGACAGAATGCTTCCCCTGCGGGGTAGACCTAGGGTTAACTAGCTGGAACAAAATCCCCAATCATTGTGGTTAGAATACGGATGGCGATGACTAAAAGGTAAACTCTGGGCAACTACTAAAACGTTATCCGTCACATAATCAAGGGCGGTTACATTACATAATTTGTAGAATCATGATGGAAATAGTTTCAGGAGGTTATTGCACGAAATGAGTAAAGGACATTATCTGCACTTGAGATTAGTAAAATAACTTGATATATTTATTGCAAAATGTGACAATGGTTAGGAGTTGATTAACGCTTAAAATGTGAAAGTCTATTTAAAGAAGAGTAAATCATCTCATTAAATTATTGTTGCAATATTTTTCTAAGTACCAATTAAAGGAAATTCGCTTATGTTGGGTAAGTTAGCCCTAAAAAGAAAATTCGTGTCTTACTTAACAACGTTAAAGGATTTATACTCAACACTTCTTTATGGAATTCTTCATTAGAATGTAAGGTTGCCTTGGGTCAAGGATCTACCTTGGGTATATGAAGCTGTGAACTGCACGATGGTGTGATTGTCATTGTTTGAAAGGATTTTTTGTGTTTGCTATAATCTAAATCTCTGATTAAAAATATTGACAAACAGGATAAAATGAAAGATCACGCTAGGCTACCCCTAAGCTAGTTGCAAGACCCTACTCCAAGGGGGTCATGATTATCACTTTGAGAGGCTTAGACTAGCTCAATAGCGGAAAGGTCTGTCCATAGGGATAGTCTCGAGTAGTAGGAAATGTGGATGCCGGGGGGCCTTCATGACCTAGGATAGAATCCTAGAACCCTAATACTAGTTACAAGGGAGGAATCTTGGTGGGCAGAATACCCTCGTGGAATTCTATATAGCGTAGGGTCGGAAAGATGAAAATTGTAATAAACTTTCAATATAATAAATAAATTTGTTTTTATTCAAGGGTTGCTTGAATTGTATGTGTGTCTGTGAGATAAATTACTTGAAGAAACTCGTGATTTAACAGACTAATTAAGGAAGTTGGTTGTATATATTTCAATAAATGTGCTGTAGGTAATTGAAAGTAAAGTGGATGGATGTGACCTTCAACAGGTCCATCCAATGGTAGGATGGTTCCGGTTATCTAGGAGCTTTTCTAAATCAGTGACAGAAATAGGAAGACAATAAATTGACCAACTAGTTGCTAGGTAGAACCGACTTGCATTGTTTTAGGGGGCCGGAATGGGATTTTTCGTTATGGATAGGAGGGTTGATGTACCACACTCCACTTCGTCTCCCCCATTCTCTTTGAACCAAGTGCAATGGCAAGTCCTCTTTAGTTTGAGTAATCCTGTGGAAAATGGGAACTCGAAATTACTAATGCTAGCTGGTTGTTAGGAGACCCGTTTGATTTTAGGAACCTGGAAATTTAGGTCGATCCTAGTGGGTTCGCCTAGAACTCTTCCCTTGTGATGTAGACTCAGTAGTAGGGCCCAAGTGACAAACCTTGTGATACTCCAAGGGAGCACTGAGAGGCATCATTTTGAAAAACCTACTGATGGACTTCGAATAGAATACGACATAAGATTAAGAAAAAAATTTATTGGATGGTAAATATAGCCCATGACATGTTTTCTTCTGTTTGTAAATGTATGTTTTTGAAGTATGGCAGAGTAACAAATCTTGGAAACGATTCTTGATCTTCTGAGTAATGTTTATGTCAGCTATGCATTCATTAAGTCTTTCTTAGAGGAATCATATGATGCGGATACTAGATCAGTTGTACAATCCCTCGCCTCTATATCGTGTAAGATGGTGGATGATTAGTGGAGGATGCTGATATATCGATGCATGTCGTCTAGCTTATCTTTAGAATAATTTAAAAAGGGTAAAATGGATGGAAGACCTTAAAGTTGTCAAGATCTATCTATTCTATGAAGCCAATGTAAACTCAACCTTGTACACTATGGGCAAGAAGATCAAACTAAACTCGTATATCTATGAGGAAGTTACAAAGATCCTTCTAGCTGATGGAATAAAAGTCATAGGTCGCTCTAGCCACCGTAACTACAAAAAGGGCGGATTTCTTGAACTCCCTTAAAAATATAGATTCCTAGATATCTACTCTCAAAAATATAGATTCCTAGATATCTCGCAACTACAAGCTTGTGAGCTATCTAAATAATGTATTTCTTCCCATTTTCTTACCTTGTACATCTGTTGTAATAAAGATTGATTGATACTTTATCAATCAGAGAAATAATGGAACCTTATTCTCCCTTGGAATCTCTGAAATTGTAGTTTAACTTTAGCAATGGAAAAATAGTTTTATTTGAAATTATTTCAATAAATTACGCAAAAAATAATTTGAGTATCAAACTCTAATATTAACAGTATATAAAATTTGTAAAGTTTAACTTCAAAATTGTCAAAAATTCCCAAAATTTTGCACCCATAATAATTTCAACAAAGCCCAAGAGAAAAGGAATCTTTTGAAGCAAGTCAAACCTCCAAAATTTGACGAGAAAGGTGAGAATGTGGAAGCCGATGCAAAAATTTGGATCGAATCCATGGAAGATTATTTTACTGATGTTGGAACTGTCCTAGCCAACCAAGCCACGATATTTAAGCTAAATTTAATTGGCGAAGCTCGACTCTGGTGGAAGCAGTGGTGTTGCGATCAAGGTATCCCTGAAAATATCATTACTTGGGATTTTTTCGAAAGAAGTTGTAAGAGGAAAATATTTACCTCTAGCTTATCACACCCAGAAGATAAATCAGTTCTTTAATTTGAAGCAAATGGGACTGACCCCGGAGGTGTATTATTCCAAGTTAGTTTCACTTCTTAAATATGCACCCTCCATGGATACTACTCAACAAGTGTCCAAGTTCTACAATGGGCTAAATTCTCCTTTGAACACTCGTTTGGAATCAATGCGTAATAGACCTCCAAGATGCTTTGATTCGAGCTGCTCCACTGTGCGGAAGTACAATCAAAGCCTAAAAATAATAAGTTCTAGAGCTACAATAACTAAAACAAAGGAGGATTCAAAGGTCAAGCAAAAAGAACCCAAGGCCAATTTCACCAAGGTTAAAAGAAAAAGGTAAAATCCAATGCAGTTGGAAATTTTATTCCTACCTAGGGAAACATGGATGGTCTTAGGTGCTTTCACTGTAATGAGCCATGACATTTTAGGAGGAGATTGTCCAAAGCTAGGTGGAAACCATTGCCTAGGCCAATTTTGAGGTCAAGGCAAAGTTGCCCAAGGACGTGGACAAATAGCTATGGCAAGAGGAAGAACGTCAAATATTACCCTTAAAGAGATTAATAAGGAGGAAGGCCCTACTATGGAAGAAGATATCGAAAAAGCAAGCAAGTGTTTATGCTGCATTCCTCCACAAGAAGGGTCCAAATCATCAATATTCGATAATACAGACACTAGCTAGTCACTGAGGTAAATCATTTATAGTTTTGATTGACTGTGGAAGTACACAGTCATTTATTTCTCCCAAGTGTGTTAAGAAGTTAGGAATAGATACAGTAAATGCATCAAAATTGCTTGTGGAATTAGCAAATAGAAATGAAGTTCTTTCTACACAGAAGACCACCAAGATAGAGTTTAACTTAGGAGGAAACCTTTCAAGTATGAGATTCAGAGTAATGAGCTTAGGAGCTTATGAATGTTTACTAGGAATGGATTGGATGATTCCTAATGATGCTCATATAAGATTTGAAAGGTGAAATAGCAACTACATAAGGAAAAACAAGGAAACCTAAAGTTCAATTAGCAAAAGCTTCTCAAATTGTGAAAGGCTTGAAGAAAGGATTACCAGTTTACTTGATCAAGCTTAACAAGGTAAATCAAGATGGTCAGATAGAAGAAGAACCATCTTGGTTAAAAGAATACGCCGTAAAGAGCTAACTGAGTTACCTCCTTTGGAAAGAGAAGTCGATCATGAGATCAAACTTGTTCCAGGAGCTGCTCCAGTGGGCAAAAAGACCTTACAAAATGTCTATTCTTGAAGCCATCAAACTAAAAGAGCAACTCAAACAACTATTAGAACAAGGGTATATTCGGCCAAGTTATTCACCATGGGGAGCCCCAATATTATTCCAAAAGAAGAAAGATGGGACTCTCTGTCAAGTACCAAGGGCTAAACCAGGTAACAGTGAAGAATAAGTACCCAATCCCGAGGATAGATGAGCTTCTTGATGGTTTACAAGGAACAAGGATCTTTTCTAAGATTGATCTTTAGTCAGGATATTATCATATCACAGTCAAGGATGAATATGTTCCTAAAACCGCCTTCAACACAAGATATAGTCATTTTGAATTCATTGTGATGTCATTTGGATTGACAAATGCCCTAGCTACCTTCAATAGATTAATGCAATACATTTTTAGGCCTCATCTCAATGATTTTGTTCTTGCATTCTTTGATGATTTTCTAACTTATTCTGAGGAGGAAGAAGAATATGAATCACATCTTCACATTGTCTTGGAGACGATGAGAACACACAAATTGTATGCCAAGAAGAAGAAGTGTGCCTTCTTCAAAAGAAAGATTGAGTACTTGGGATTCATAGTGTTTGCTGAAGGTATATCAATAGATCCTACCAAGGTCAAAGATGTTCAAGATTGTCCATCCCCAACCACTATCAAGGAAGTGAGAAATTTTCTAGGTCTAACAGGATGGTATAGGATATTCATAAAAAACTATGCCCAAATTGCAACACCTCTTATAGACCTACTCAAAAAGCAAGTTGCCATTATCTGGATGCCAATTGAACAATCTAGCTTTGAACAACTAAAGCACATTTTGATAATTTCTCTCCTATATTAGGGCTACTTGACTTAAGCAAGGAATTTGAAGTTGTCATATATGCCAGCTCTCTTGCATTGGGATGCGTACTAATGCAAGAAGGTCATCCTGTAGCTTACTCTTCGAGAAAATTGAAAGCCCATGAAAAGAGATATGCTATTCATGACTTAGAGTTGTTAGTCGTGATTCACGCTCTCAAATTATGGAGACACTACTTGCTTAAGTGGATTTTTACTCAGTTTGATCTTAATATGAGGCAACGACGGTGGATCGAAATTCTACAGGAGTATGACTTTGACATTAAGTTCAGACCTAATAAAGAAAATATAGTAGCACATGCCCTTAGTCGTAAAGCCTTCCTTAATGCTCTTATCGTTGAAGAACCATCTAGGGCAGAAACTCTAGCTACAATGGTATTAATGCCAACTAATCCTATCATCGAGTTGACTAAGGAACCTCTAGCTACAATGGTATCAATGCCAACTAATCCTATTATCGAGTTGACTAAGGATGAAGCAAATAAGGACCCAGACTATTAACAATTCTTTTGGGAAGTTTAGAATAAGGAACAAGATCCCAAATTCAAGACTAAGTATAAAGAATTATTTACAGATGAAGACAAATGACTTTTTTATTTAAGAATGAGGCTATGCATTCCTTCAAGTCAGACTCTCAAGAGAAGGATACTTTGGGAAGCACATGACTCTCCTTTTTCAAGACACCCACGGTATGCAAAAACTCTTAATGCTGTCAAGAAAAGCTATTATTGGCAAAGACTCAAGGGTGATGTACTTAAGTATGTCACTAAATGTCTAAATTGGCAAAGGGTAAAATTTGAACGTGTCAAGTTACTAGGAAAACTCCAGCCACTTGACATTCCCCAGATGAAATGGGAGTTTATTAGTATGGACTTTGTAGTTGGGTTACCTTCAATGCAAGGAGGATATAACTCAATAATACTAATAGTAGACATGCTAACAAAGGCCGCTCATCTTATTCCAACAAAAACCAATTACAAAGTTTCAGATATTGCAAGAATTTTTATAAAATAAATTTTTAGGTTACATGGGTTACCTAAAAGGATCATCAGTGATTGTGATTCTCTTTTCACATCACATTGCTAGAAGATTTTATTTGAAACCATTGGGACCAACTTTGTTTCAACACTGCTTATCATCCACAAACAGATGGGCAGATAGAATGAGTTAATCAAGTGATTGAGGACATTCTGTGTGCATATTGCAGCAAGGAACCTAAAAGGTGAATTTAGTATCTACCCTTAGTGGAATTTTCTTATAATGCCTCTGATCATCGAAGTATTCAGATGACTCCATTTCAGGCATTATATGGTCATGATTGCCGTATGCCACTTAATTTTTCAGGCACTATATGGTTAAGATTGCCGTATGCCACTTAATTTTTCCAGCACTATATGGTCAAGATTGTCGTATGCCACTTAATTTTTTCGATCCTACTCTAAGGGTAGAATCTTCGAGAAAAATGTTAGAAGAAATGGATGATCAAATCAAGATTATTAGACAAGATATTCAAGCTGCCAAGGACCGTGACAAAAGGAGTATGCTGATCTAAAAATGCAAGAACGAATCTTCAAAGAATGAGATATGGTCTTCATCCGTGTCAATCAAAAGAAGAGTTCTTTGTCTTTAGGAGAATTTAAGAAGCTAAGTCCAAGATATTGTGGATCCTATAAGGTTCTCAAGTGCTTAGACCAAGAGCTTATAAGTTACAACTCCCTTAGAATATAAAAATCCACAATGTATTTCTTGTTAGCGTATTGAAAGCATACGTAGCTAACCCTAACCATATCCTTGATGACCAAAAAGTTGTGATACCTAATCAAGGAGTCCTTGAGCTACAACTTGATAGAGTAATTGATGTAAGGGAGAGAAAATTGAGGAGTAGAACCCTTAGAGAATATCTCCTCCAATAGAAAGACTACCCTAAAGAGAATGTCACTTGGATTGACCATGAGTCACTATGTAACCAATATTCCCAGTTTCATTCGAGATAAGGACATCTTGATTCCTCTAAGGGGGAGACAATGTGATATCCCGACTTTGATTTAAAATCTTCTCGACTTCTCCCAAAATGGACTTGAAGAACTCTAAAATCATTAAATAGAGAAGATCTCGAGCAAAAAAACCCAAGAATCATAACTCGATATTTTTTTCAGATTGATAAGGACTGTAGCCACCCATCGGAAGTTACCACTTGAACAAGAGTTATGAGCCATATTAGTCATTAATATCAGTGTCTATAGTATGGATGGTCCAAAAATACTAGATTTTTAGATAAAACTAGAATATTTTGGATATTATTTATTGTAAATATCCTAAAAAGCTATGGAAACTTCTTGAATAGGGTGTCATGTAAAAAAAAAGCAAGTGGCTTTTTTAGCCAGTCTTGGAGGTTTAATGCAAAAATAAGGATCGGAGAAATCATGCTCATCACAATCGCAGTTTACAGGCAACAAATAACACTCTGAACGGGGAGAATAAGAAGGAGTGATCTCGAAGTTTTTTGAGAAGGTGTCATAGGGTTTTACCCCCCTTTTGGAGCCAACAGAACCATCATATTTGCGATTTGAACATCAGATTGCATCTTGGAAGCTTTAGATGGTTGATTTTGCCAAGATCCCCTCCATAAAGAGCTCTTCTTCTTAGCCACAACCCTTCTCCTCTAATTTAGTTATAAATAAGAGGCATGGGGAGCAGTTGAGAGAGGTCCAAGCAAAAGGGGAGAGGCCCTTCTCAGGAGTAGAGAGAGAGGGAAGAAGATCTCGAGAGGCTACGAGAGGGAGCTAGAGAGGGGGAGAATTAGAAAGAGAGAAAGAGAGAAGAAAATCCTGAGATGTTGTAAGAGAGGGAATTAGAGAGGGGGTTAGAGAGGAAACGAATTAACTCAACCTCCTCCTGTCTCGATCTTCAACTCGGCAAGCTGCTCTCACGCTCTTCCATTGCGAATTCATTCCACCTTCTCTATCTCTCGAACCTACTCGCGAACGATGGCTCCAAAGCAACGAGGTGAAAAGACCATGAAATCCACCCCAATCAGTCAAAGAACAGCTATTGAGATGTCAGCTTCATCTAGAGAGCCTATTAATACATGCACAAATGGTTAATTGCTACCTATGATTTGTAGATAGATTAATCAAGATTATAATTCACAAAATCATAATGGAAATAGTTGCATGAGGTTATTGCACGAAATGAGTAAAGGATGTTATGTGCATCGAGATTAGTAAAATAACTCGATATATTTATTGCCAAGCACAACAATGGTTAGGAGTTGATTAACACTTAAAAAGTGAAAGTATATTTAAAGAATCTTGTAAATCATCTCGTTAAATTATTGTCACAATATTTTTCTAAGTACCAACTAAAGGAAATTCGCTTATGTTAGGTAAGTTAGCCCTAAATGGGAAATTCGTGTCTTGCTTAACAACATTGAAAGATTTGTACTCAACACTTCCTTATGGGAAGAACAATCCTCATGAGAATGTAAGGTTGCCGTGGGTCAAGGATCTACTTTGGCTATGTGAAGCTGTGAACTGCATGATGGTATGATTGTCATTATTTGAAATGATTGTTTGTGTTTGCTAGAATCTAGATCTCTGATTAAAAACATCGACAAACATGATAAAAGGAAAGATCACGCTAGGCTACCCCCAAGCTAGCTTGGAGACCCTACTCCAAGGGGGTCATGATTATCGCTTTGAGAGGCTTAGATCGGCTCCATAGCAGAAAGGTCTGTCCATAGGGATAGTCTCAAGCAGTAGAAAATGTGAATGCCAGGGGGGCTCTGCCCGTAAATTCTGCATTACTCCTAGAATAATCTGACGAGCCCCTTCGCGACCTAGGATGGAATCCTGGAACCCTAATACTAGTTACAAGGGAGGAATCTTGGTGAGTAGAATACCCTCATGGAATTTTGTATACCTTTCGAAGGATTAAAAAGATTGAAATTGTAATAAACTTCCAATATAAGAAAGAAATTTGTTTTTATTCAAGGGTTGTTTGAATTGTATGTGTATCCTTGAGATAAAATACATGAAGGAACCTGTGAGATAAATTACATGAAGGAAAACCTACTTATGGACTACTAAAAGGTGTGCCTTGGATTGAGACTGGTGGACACCTCACATATCGTAAGGCTTAGTTTCTTCCCATTGTCATAATTTGACTACTCAAGATTTAGCCTAGAATTTGAGATTGATGCACTTGGAAGACATCTTATGCTAGGATGGCCAAAGTTTGGTCTAGTTTGAGAGAATGCTTGAAATAGATTGATTGTTGGTGTTGGGTTTTGGCAATCCTTTGGTTAGTTAAGAGCTCAAAATTGACATTGTGTGTCAACAAAACACATCATGTTAAATGGATTCCTGTTTGAATGGTTACCAAAGACGGTGTATGTGAATGTGCTTGATATTGTAACCTCTTTAGACAACACTTTGTACAATTGCTTCTTAGCAAGATTGTGAGGGGAGGAAAAATTTGTGTTGGTAATTGTGTCCTCAAGTATTGTTACATTGTTTTTGTTGAAGGGGCAAAGTGCACATTGGAGGTTTACAATTCCCCGTGAGCTTAAGAGCACTTCATCTTACAACATTCTTATGCTAGGTCAGCTTGTGCACTTGTTAATGGTGGCCTCTTATTATTTGGGAAGAGGTGCCAATAATGCATCACTATGCTTTTAAGGCATTGGATAGAGCATTGAGGAATATAATAGGATGTAAAATGCCATTTGGAGGAAATGTGATTCTCTTTTGTGGTGATTTTTGTCAAATTTTACTAGTGGTCGTGAAAAGGGTAGTCTTGAAGAGATAGTTGATGCAATGCTTTGTCATTCAACTTCATAGAAACAATGCACTAAGAATTCTGATTGTTTTAGAAAATGTGAGTGGCCAAGCAAGGTGCGAACACTAAGAATTCTGATTTTTTAAATGACTTCTCTATCTTGGAAATGGTTGTAATTATTTAGATAGTAGTGAATGCATTGCCATTCCAATTCACATGGTTTTGCAATATGCTACTATGGAAGATCTCATCTCGTAAGTTTATATAAATATCCATTTTGTGCATGATTTTGCATTATTCTTCAATGATCATTCTATTTTAGCCCTAAGAAACAAAGATATTGATGCATTAAACATCACTCCCTTGCATAAAATGATTGGGGATTCTCATGTATGTCATAATGGTGATACTATAGCTTAGAGTAATGCAAATTCCTTCCTTTGCACAAGTGAATACCTTAACTCCATTGATTTGGGATGTGGTTCTTCTCCACATTCTTTAATGTTGAAGAAAATTTCCTTTTAAAAAAAATGTAAGTTTACTAAAGTAAAAGGGGTCATTTTATAGTCTTATAGCATGTAAAGAAAGGGTATTTCTTAATACCCTTTGAACACACATTATATAGATGATTTCTTATAGATACATTCCCTGAGCATGCTTGATACCTTATATTGATTTCTAGAGACTATGGCTAATCCACCTTCCTTTGCAAGAAAAGAGCTTGATGAGATACATTCTTAAATACTTGTACTTGGCCAAGTTAATAAAGATGTGCTATGATCTTATAGAATGATGATTGTGCTTATAATAGTTTAATAGTGTTCAAAGTAATGTACATAACTACTTATCAATCTCTGAACATGGAGTTCTATGACCATGATGATGATCCTTGAGAATATGTCAAATCCATGCTATACTTGAATCCAATGGGATGGTTAGAAGGGATGCCATGGAGAATTTCATGTAACTTATTCACAATCAATTCTAATCAAACTAGAAAGCTCCAAATTGACCTTAGGAGAGTTCAATGGATGGAAGAGCTGAAGTTACTTTATTGCTTCTTATTTAAAGGATAGAGGACTTATGATACGGTTATGATCAATGAAGAAATGATGATCTTACATTGTTAGATATATGATTCTGTCACTCGAGTTGTACCTTTTGATCATATAATGGTACATCGAATACTTGCCCAAAATGAATATGCTATCAGAGGATACCCTTCTTTGTCCATATCTTATAGTCTTAGAAGTGGTGGAAAAACCCCTTGTTTTTGTAAGTGTACCATTATATGAAGACCATGATTAAGAATCTAATATGTTCAACATATTTTTGATAATAAATATTGAAAAAATATTTTTTTACAAGGCCTTAAATCCTTGAGAAATCAAATCGTAATATTTGGCTTGTGTGCTAATCAGAATCACCTAAGGGTTGATGGCATTTGCAAAGAGCTATAAAAGAAGAAATTTCTTCTAAAGCAAACTCTACTATCTAAGTTTAATGATGGAGAAGGATACAAGGTAGGAACAAGATGCATAAGGCTAGATCAAAGCCATGGATGATTACATTTTGGCTAATTCATAAACTACAATTGCTAATCAATCTATGACTACACATCTTCATCTCAATGATGATACCAAACTTTGGTGAAAATAATGGTGTCGAGATAAGGAAGTGATAAAAGCTTTCTAGACTTGGGGAGAAAATAGAAGTAGTAAAAGGGTGATATCTACCCCCATCTTTTGAATATAGCCAAATGAATGAATTCTATATCCTTTGTCAACTTAACATGACGTTGGAAAGATATTACTCAAAGTTTGTGAGTCTTTGCAACTATGGACCATCAACAGCAACAACTAAATAGATTCTTCCAAGGGTTAAATCCACCTCTAGACACTTGTCTCAAATTGATGAGACTAGTAATCCTTGAGGATTCCTTAATGTGAGAAAAACCCATAACCAAAGAAATTATCTAGAATGCTTAGAGGAACTACCTTACGAACAACTATGGAAGGAACTATCCAAATTGTGGAACTAATATGGGCAACGCAAAAGGAAATGGTTAGGTTAATTCCACTACTCAAGGATGGAATGTGATAGAAAATAGGTTGTGCTACTAGTGTTGAAAGACTAGACATCCAAAAGCTAATTACCTAAATTATCCTCAGAATACTAATCCAATGGTCAAAGGAAGCCATGGAAACGATAACAACAACGAAGGCCATGATGTGAAAGAGTGGCTAGAGCTTTTGCACAAAGATAGTTACAATTACATCTAGAATGTAGGGAAATTAAGAAAATGATAGTAGAATTGGCTAGTAGGAAGGAAGTGTCTTTATTGAGCTAGCTAAGTAATTAAAGTAAAGGTCCAAATTCTACATTTGGTATGCTATGGCTATATTTTCATAATGGACTAGCTTAAAAAAATAAAGCTTAAATTCTATGTGCTAAAGATGAGGTAATCTTTCAAGACTTGGAACAAGACATTGCAAAGGCATATGTAAAGCTAGGAGAACTAGAGCAAAGTTAACTAGCAAGGCAAGTTGACTTTGGAAAGGTCGAGAAAAAGGTAACCAATCTTGTGGTCTAGTTAAATAAGGTAAAAAAGAATAAAGAAGGTGCATTACCTTCTTGGATCAATGAATTTAATGATATCTTTCTAGAAGAGCTAACTTAACTACCCTTAAACTAAGAAGTTGACCATGAGATAAAACTAATTCTAGGATTTGAATCCATATACAAACAATTGTACAAAAGGTCCATACATGAAGACATTGACCTTTCAAGAATAGCTAATGCAATTGATTGAGTAAGGATTCATCCGCCCAAGTAATTCATCTTGGGATATACCTATTCTTTTCCAAAGAAGAAAGATGCTCAGTCTCTGCATTGACTTTAGAGGCTAAATCAAGTAATGGTTAAGAACAAGTATCCTATACCCAAGGTAGATGAACTCCTATATTGTCTGCAGAGCAAATGTCTTTTTGAAGATAGATTTGAGATCTAGACATTATCGAATCCAAATCAAGGAATCCTTGGTCACACCATTTAGATTGATTAATACTTTGGTAATATTCAATTGACTAATTCAAGATATATCTCAACCATACCTAGATGATTTTGTTTTGGTATTCTTTGATGCTGTATTGGTTTAATCCAAAGCACTTAAGGACCATGAAAATTATCTAAGAAGAATATTACAAACCCTTTGTGAAAATCAAATCCATGAAAAAAAAAGCAAAATGTATATTTTTAATCAACAAAATTGAGAAATTAAGATATATTTTCTCTAATGTGATGGAATCACACCTTCTAAATGTGAAAGAAATCCTATATTGGCTAATACCTAAGTCAATAAAGGAAATCTGATGATTCTTGGGATTGAGAGGATGTTATCAAATCTTCACCAAAGATTATTTCCCATAGCAATATCGTTGACTAATCTTTTGAAGAAGAATTTGTGATCATATGGGTAATTGAACATCAAAAGAGCTTTGATAACCTTAAGGAAGTTGTATCTAGTATCCTAGTACTAAAGCTCATCAACTTCACCCAACCAGTTGAGTTGACATTAATGCAAGTAGACTAGTAATTGGAGGGTACAATTCAAGGAAGCTAAAACCCTATGAGTCAACTTATTCTACTCATGATCTTGAGTTACTCATAGTAATCCATGCCTTAAAACTATGGAGGTACTACTTATTGGGAAGAAGGTTTACTCTAGTGACGTATCATAAGAGTCTTAAATGGATTTTCACCCAATCTGACCTAAACATGAGATAGAGAATGTGAATGAAAACATTACAAGAGTTTGAATATGAGATCAAATATCATCTAGGCAAGGATAGTGCTATTACAAATGCATTAAGCTAAAAAGCATTCCTCAATAATATTGTTGAATTTAAATGCATGATAATCATGTCAATACTTGATAATCCCATCCTAGGGCTTGTATGTCAAGGTATATCTCAAGACAAGGAATATGATATAATTTTGGCCACAATATTCCAAGATGGAAGTTCCAACAAGGAATGAATCAAGATAAAGGACTATGATGCAAGCAACAGATGTCTATATTATCAAGATTGCCTTTGTGTCTCAAAAGAGTAAGATGTAAAGGCCAAATTCTTATGGGAGGCTCATGATAGCCCAATTGCTAGATGTCTAGTTTATGCTAAGACTCCTAATGTAGTTCGAAAAAGCTATCATTGGCCAAGACTAAAAAGATGTTCTACGTTATGTAACACAATGCCCAACTTGTCAAAGGGTTAAGATCAAAAGAATCAAAATTCTTGGAGAACTATAAGGACTTTGTAGTTAGATTACCTACTATTATTGATGGACATGATTCTATCATGGTAGTGGTGTATAGATTGACTAAAGTTGCATCATTGGTTTCGGTCCAGACTACATACAAATCATTTGATATTGTCCGGATTTTCATCAACGAGATATTTAGGTTACATGGACTAGCAAGAAGAATAGTTAATGAGAGACTTTGTGTTCACCTTAAAGTTCTAGACTTTCTTATTTTAGGCCACTGGAACTCAATTGTGCTTTAGTACTACCTATTATCCACAAAATGATAGTCAAAGTGAGAGAGTGAATCAAACTATTGAGGTTATCTTAAGATCTTATCATGAAAGAGAATTGAGCATCTACATCTTGTGGAATTTACTTACAATGTTTCTTATCAATACACAATTAAGATGTCCTCATGCCAAGCTTTACATGGACAATAATGGCATACACCCTTGAATTTTTTGGACCCCACAAGGTAGAAGCATCCAATGCTATGCTTGAAGAAATGGACCAAAAAATTCAAGCAATCCAATATGACATTAAAGCTACCCGAAATTAAAAAAATTGTATGCCAACCTTGAAAGATCCATACAAATATTCAAGCTTGAAGGTAACATGGTTTTCTTAATGGTAAAATCGAAAAAGAGCTCACTATGCTTGGGAAAATATAAGAAGTTGTCCAAGGTAATGAGAAAGTAAGATTACAAGCTTAAATTTCCATCCCACCTTAAAATCGATTGCATATTTCATGTAAGCCTACTCAACATCTATGTATCTAATCTGAAACATGTACATGATGATAGGAAAAAAGTTATATCAACCCAAGGAATTTGGCAAATGCGAGCAAATCTTGGAGACAAGGGAAAAACCTTTAAGAAGTTCCTAAGAGAACACCTTGTATAATGGAAAGATTACCATGAAGGGAATGCCACTTGGATCAACAAAGTAATTCTTATAAAAGAGCACCCTCAATTTCTCTCAAGATGAGGATATCTTGATTTCTTTGGTTGGGGGGGAGGGGGGAGAGGATATAATGTCTCCAATGCATAATTCGATTTAATAAACAACACGAATCTTTAAAAAAATTACTTAATATGTAAAAAAATATTTACCAACTAAATCTATTATTAAAATTTTAATTCTTGTTGCATTTCCACATTGTTAATCACATGTGACCTTAATAAAATTCAACATGTAATATCAAATTACGAAAAAAAATTGCAAATTTTTAATGGGCCATTTAACTTCGAATCTTGAAACAAAAAATTTAGATATATTCTCGTCAAAAAATTAATCAGTCTACAAATTTATGGTATGTTTAGCCATTATTTTTTAGGCTAAGAGGAGTCCCCAAGCTATCTAGTAAGAGTTTTTTTTACTAGACTCATAAGAAGAATAAGTTCGTGTGAGGCCAATGCTTGGGAAGTTAGCAAACCCTCATGATATTGACTTCTATGATTCCTTGAGAGGGATGCTTCCACCACCGCCCCATAATAAGGGGACCTCTGAGTAGGTAGTAAATAAATCTTCTTTCTTCACCCAATAGACCCGTGAAAAAGTAATAACTCATATAGAATAGGTTGTTGCTTCACATCCCTCATATAATATTTGAAGGTTCGCCTAGCCAAATTCCCACATGCTTCATTAACCTTAGTTTGCATGGCTCCCTCCCTAGTTAGGCTAGCTTCATTTAAACCTAAATAAAGAGGTGCTCATGGGCACATCTAACTACCCATGTGTTCAAAAGTCTTGATGGCCCAATTGCATTGGCACAATTATCAATGGTGCACTCTAACAATTGAGCTAATAGCTTGTCATGTAGGCTCTTTGGTCCACAAGGAGTGAGAGGCTTGCCATGCGAAAGCAAGGAGCCCATCCCCATCCCTCATATTTCCCCAAGGAAGAATGGGATTCTTTTGAGTTTGTTTTGACCCAAGGGAACAAGCTCATGGATTAGGTATTGTTTCATCTCTAAGACAAGAAAACAAACTCATCTAGGGGTATGCAAACCACTTCTTCCAAGACTTGGAAGAGCAAAGAAAAAGTCAAAGTGCCAGATAAGTGTGAACTCTCCCTAAAAAGGAGGGGATCTAGCTACACTTTATAGTACGACTACCTTCTTACAACTTCACTTCAGTCACTACCCATGCCTTCAACTTCCCCTTCCTTATAGTTGAGGTAATGAGTGACTGCTCCTGTAGTGTGATGGGTGGTGTATAAAAGGCTTAGGAATAGATTCACTATCATATGGATGTCCCATGATTATTAGTGATTCTGCTTTTATGCAGGCAAGTTGTAGCCTACAATTTGAATTGAGGCCAAATTTTTTAGGTTGGCTTGCCTCATGAAGTCACCACCCTCTCTCAGCCATTGTAGTACATGTGTCACCAAGAGTGTGAGGGGCATGCTGACTTGACATCATCCACACTTTCCTTTAGCTTATCCTTGGTAGTTTGTGTAGCATTCCAATTTTGAGTAATGGTAACTAAACACGAGGGTTGCACTCATTGTAGGACTTAACCCAATGCCTTATGGCATGAGTTGATGATAGCCATGCACAACTTGTATCCATGTTCCCAAAGGCAATCTTTTTTTTAAAGGATTTGTAGTATCTCAAGCCATGATAAGGGTCTTTGTATTGCATTGAATTAAACCACATGCTCCACTTCTTGTGTGGGCCTACATCAAGTCCTTTGAGTTTCATTATTGTAAACATACACCCCAAGCAGGATACTTGCTCCTTAAGCTCAATAGCTTCAGGAATAAACATTTTGTACGGTCGTTTTGATACTAGTTTGGCTCCATGAACCAATTCTATTTCATGATCAACCTCACGATTTGGAGGCAGTTGAGTCAGTTCTTCTGGAAAGACATCCTTGATGTCATTGATCTAGGAAGGTAGAGTGCGTTCATTAGTCTTTTCGACCTTATTCAACCGGATCGTGTAGATTGGTTAACCTTTTTTCAATCCTTTCCTGAGTCGGCTTGCCTTGCAACTTTCTCATATGCATTTACAGTTTCTCCTTCCAAGTCTTGAAAGATTATTTCCCAGAATGCAATCATAGGATCCTAGTGGTAGGATTCGAAATTCTGCTTCAGTTGTATGGCTATCTAACTCAAATTGAAGTTTCCTTACAGTTTCAATTGAGGCTATTTCCTTCTCGCTAGCCAATTCTACTATCATTTTCCTTGTCCCCCTGCATTCTAGATGCAATCTTTTAACTGTTTTGGGTGCAAGAAAGGAATGAGTGCTACCACAATCAATCAAGATTATAAACGATGTACCCTTATAAGTAGCTGGAGATTGAATTACTGAACATTGGTGCTCCACTCCTTTCCTTTCCATGGTAGCATGAATGGATCCTGTTTCAATTTCTTCACCTAATGTGCATTCCTCAGGCTTTCCAATCATAGTATTTACCTGGGCACCACCTGCTCTTCCACGTCCATGGTGTGGCTTGTTGTTGCCGTTTCCTCGGTCTCTTCCACCAACCTAGTTTGGGTTAGGATTTTGAAGATGGTTAGGACAATTTTCCCTTAGGTATCTAGTCCTTCCGCACTAGTAGCATTGCATGTTTCCTATCCCATTTGGTCCTTGGGTGATTGCATTAGCTCTACAATTCCCTCTGGCATTGGCGATATCGACACCACAGTTTGGGTAGCCCCTTTCACAGTTGTTTATTGGGCGGTTCCTTTGGCCATTTCGAGTGATTTCCTTAGCCATAGGCTTTGCTTGCATAAGAGCATCTTCAAGTGTTGTTGGTCTCATTGATTCAAGGCGAGTGTCCAAGGGTGGATTTAGTCATTAGTAGAACCTTGCAATCTATTGAGATGCTATCATTGGGGGTGCATATTTGCACAGACTCACAAACTTAGAATAGTATCCTTCCAAGGTTAGGTTTAATTATTGTAAGTTGTAGAATTCATTCATCTTGATTGATTCAAAAGATGGGGAAAGATAACGTCCTTTCACAACTTCTTTGATCTACTACCAAGTTTGGAAAGCTTTTGTTACCCCTTTATCTTGACAAAACTATTTCCACCAAAGCTCAGCTTTGCCAGTAAGATGAAGACGAGCAGTCATGGACTAATTTGCAGTAGTAGTTTGAGCGGCTAGGAAATAGTCATCCATAGTCTCAATCCAAGCTTCTACATCTTGCTCCACCTTGGGTCCTTCACCACTAAACTAGGTGGTGGTGTCTGCTTGAGAAGAAACTTCTTCTCTTGGAGTTCCTTGTATGTTTCATCAATTCACACTAGTTGGCGATTTTGATTACCACACAAGCTGAATGTTAGATTTGATTTTCCAAGAGCTAAAGTACATATTCTCTCTTAGTCAACTTTAGGAAATAAGGGAATCTTTATTTATCAAAAGAAGAAATACAATGGAGATCAGTCATGGACTTCGTGTAATGATACATTCACAAAGTAAGGGGGTTTCTTATATGTCTCTAAGGCTCTATAAATAGAGGTTAAAGGAGGGTATCCTCTGACAGAGTAGCCATTTTGAGCATGTCTTCATGGACTACTATACGGTCAGTAGGTATACTTTGGATGACTTGTTTATACACCCAACAATGTAGGGTCATTGTCTCCCCATTAATTGTCATAGTATCATTAACCCTATGCCCTTCAAATATAAGAAACATCAAACTAGTTTTAGTTCTTCAAGCCATTTCAACAACTTGAGATGGACTTTCACATCTTCGTACAGAGTTGAGTCTAAGTAAAAGTAAGGGTTGTCCCGTCCCCACGTTGGGCTCCAATTCTAGCCCCTTCATAAGCTTAAACAACTCCATAGACGAGTCTTCCTGAAGATATCCATTACACTCTCTCTTAATTCTAACATGTTGACTAGCAAGCAGTGGAATACATGATCTCAAATATCAATCACATAAAGCAACTCAACTATCACCATAAGCTCATAAATCATGATCTTCAAAAATAATAATGAGACTTTATATTTATGAAAAGATATATTGATCATACTATGATCTACCAACACGCCATCTCATGGATCCTTTCCTCATGAAAAGTATCAGGATCTATACTCTCATATCTTGGTGGATTCTCATGTACATGGCAAACAACATAATATGGTGGCTCTTGGGGGTAACCAAAACATCCCGTGCCAAAATAAGGCTTTCTTGGCACTACATCAACTCTCTCGGGTGGTACTATTTGTAGCACTTTTCGATATACCCACAAGATTTCAGGTATAGGCTCATTCCCAATGTCTAGTAACCGTTCAACAAAGGCACTGAACAAAAGTTATATCTTAACTATCCTTAGTTGTTCTAGCCCATCGAATCCTCTATAGCTCATAATGAAGAATGATGTTACATCCACAATATATTTGTGGCAAGGGGACTCATCTTGAGGAGAAGTGCAGGCAAAAGTACCCCAATTTGAAGCCCAAGGAGGGATCCAAGGATTCAAAGGCCACACCGCTACCACTCAATCTATCTTCGTACACTTGTTTAAGGTAGCGGATACTATTATGAGCACAACAAGTGCTCTTCAAGAGCGAGAAGATTGCTCTCACAACTTACAAGAGAAAAACTTGAAAAGAGAATTTGAACTAAAACTCAATTGCGAGATATCTTGATTACAAGATAACTTAACTACAAGAAAATGCTTACAAGAGCATGGCTTGATTGCAAGACAAGACTCGATACAAGACAAGAACTAAAAGAGGACTTACCTCACAGGAGCCTCACAACTAGTGTTGGCAAGGCTAAAGGGTTTGTAGCCCATGACCCCTATTTATACTATAGGCTAGGGAGCCTAAGGGAGATACATGTCGTTACAAGAGCATGCCACATGGCATGACATTCATATTGAGGCATGCCACACTGACATAAACGATGACATAAGCAATGATACAAATATCTTCTAGAATCTTCATAAATCCCATGTTGCATACGAACCAAGGGTTGTTTTTGCTTGAGAGTCCATTACATTACCCCCCTTCTAGCACCGAGTTCCATGAGGGGCAATGGTGTGCTTTTGAATAGAGCTTGGCTTGGTTGGATGTTGAAGATGAAATTTGTGAACCTTAACAAGAGCTCTTTGAAGATGTGAAGCTCGTTTCCATGTTCATTCATTTGCATCATAACCCTTCCAACGGACAAGATACTTTAATCTACCTCTTGAAATTCTCAAATCCAAGGCTTGGAAAATGGAATCCATATACTAAACACGAGACAGTCACGTAGAACAATGAGTCACTAGCTGCATGGACACTGGCACTGGCTCCTCCTCCAACAAGCAGTCCACCTGATGAATGATTATGATTATATGTGTAAAGGGGAAGCCCAATAAATAGGCCCAAAATAGGCCATAACCAGCAGCTACTCAACTAGCATTAAATGCTGGCCGACTAGCATAAAATGTGAAAAGCCGCATGAAATGACCACTATAAAATGCCTTAAAAACATACAAATGTGCCTAGCCCATCAGGTATGCACAAACTCACACATGAGCTAACAATCCTGCTAACACCCTCTCTTAGATCATGGATGACCTAATACAATACAGCGATACAATGATAATGACTCATCACAATCCATACAACATAGAAACACCAGAGTAGAACCATGGATACCCAAGCAGTGGATGATCAAGCCACCACCAAGGTGCCTTGGAGAGAACCTAATATCAATGTCGATCATACTAGCTCCCGAAAATAGAGAAAAACCATAAGTAAAAAGAGTCATAGTTAGGAGTGAAGTCTTCCAGGTGGGACTTCTTCAATAGGATGGATAAACTTCCTGGAGGCACGTCAAATGTTAAAGGTTTGAATGATGCCTTCTTGGACCAAGATTACGTCCCTCTTAAAGTGGTTTCTCTTGTTGCTAAAGAAGGGTATCTAGATTTTGAGGTCTCTAACCTCTTAGTTTAAGGTTTATAATGACATTCTTGTAACCAAGTTTCTTGGCCTTAGGTCCATTTTTTCAACTTAGAGATATTTCCGATCTTAAAATCTTCTATCAAAGCTTCTAGATTAAACTATACATTTGACTAATTTCTTCAGGGTTCATTCTTAATAAATTCGTCTTGAAAAATTCCTCATGACTTCTCTTGAGTTCTAGAATTTTGTAGTTTTCCTAACAGTTTCTAGCCTATAAGATATTCTAATAATTTACTAAGTGAATACTCTAAGATCACAGTATTTCTTAAGAGACTTATCTTATTTCTATTGAATTTAGATAGAATTTTTTAGAAAAACATGTGGTATCGAAATTGATAAAGGGTTGTTATCCGCGTCCGTGACTCCGTTAATGGCTCCCGTGCTCGCAACTCCAACTTTTGCTTCCATGTTAGTAGGGTCATTTGTGATTTTCACTTTTGAAATCTTTCTGTTCGGGGCCATGATGGAAATATGATTCTAGAAGAAGAAGAACACGATAGTAATACTGGTTGGCAAGGGTGTAAGACTCTCAATGATGATGATGGTTATTATGAGATTCAATTATGTAGGTCTCATGGATGGTTCTTCTTGCCTCGTGGAGAGCAATACTTCTCTCTCTCTAGTAGACGGAATAGGGATAGAGTAGAGGTATGACTTCTAACCGGATTGATAGAATATGATAAAGTTCTTCAATGTCTTCTCTTCTCGGATTAGAGTAGAAGAGGATGAGAGACCTTTAGCGTATCCCCTTCCTTGGGTGGAATGGAATGATATCTCTTCATCTCGCAGAATAGAGTCTCCTCCTTCTCTATCAGCGTCTCATCCTTGTCAAGATTGCTCTTGCCTCTCTCCCTGGTCATCTCCAAGCCCTCAATTTATAGTTTTGCAGGGGGTAAAAGAGAGGACGCTTGCTTTTTAGCATTCTTTTATGACATCATCGATGACAAAGAGAGAACGCTTTCTTTTAGCACTTTTGATAATATCATTGATGACATCAGAGAGGGAGCTCCATTTTTGTAGTATGAAGATAAAAATTTATGAATCTATGGGAGCACCGTGTGGCCGTCACTCCAAGGCATAGACCTTGGAATCTTGGCCTTAGTATACTTGGCGGGCTACGAAGGCTTCGTTGGCGCCATTGGCTGCACACGAGAAGCTCCCGCTAGCTTGTAGGAAAATCTTCCTAAGAGATCACCCATCCCGGTAATATTGTCACCCAAGTGCACTTAACTACCAAGTGACTATCCACTAGCTAGTTCTTTTTGTTGTTATATACTACAAACATAGTTTTAATAAGCTAGTCTTGGGAGGGTCTCCCAAGTCTTTCTTCTATGAACTGGCACATAATACCTCAATAATAATAATTATTATCTTCATAATGATAATCTGTTTCATAAATTAATTTTCTTTGGAATGTATACACACATTAAAATAAACTAAGTAATGGGGACATTACAATTTATAATCTTGATTAATCTGTCTACAAATCATAGATAGCAATTAACCGTTTGTGTGTATATTAATACACTCTCTAGATGAAACTGACATCTCATGTAAGTGTAAATACAAAAGCTAACATTTTATGTACTTAATTTTTTAAAAAACTTATTATTTTATGTGGTAAAATAAAAATAATAGCCTATTTCTGAGTCATGAAAAACCTGGTTTGGCACAACGATATTGGGAATTTCATATTTGCTTGTGCTTGCATTTGCCACACCCGATGTTCCGTTTGGTAGTGGCAATTCTAGCAACCTCAAGCATCCCCGTATCTCTAGCAATACCCGTTCTTTGATCGGTTGCAATGGATTCCATGGTCTTTCCGTCTTGTTGCTTTGGAGCCATCGTTCGTGAGCGGGTTCGAGAGATAGAGAAGATGGAATGAATTCGGGATGGGAGAGCATGAGTGCAGCTTGCTGAGTTGAAGACTAAGACAAGGGGAGGTTGAGTTAATTCTTTTTCTCAAACCCCCTCTCTCATGGCCTCTCGGGATCTTCTCCCCTCTCTCTCTCTTTCTAATGCTCCCCCTGTCTAGCTCCCTCTTGCAGCCTCTCGGGATCTTCTTTCCTCTCTCTCTCTCTTTCTAATTCTCCCGCTCTCTAGCTCCCTCTCGCAACCTCTCGGGATCTTCTTCCCTCTCTCTCTCTCTCTATTCCTAATAAGGGCCTCTCGCCTCTTGCTTGGACCTCTCTCAACTGCTTTCCATGCCTCGTATTTATGGCTAAATTAGATAAGAAGGGTTGTGACTAAGAAGAGGAGCTCTTTATGGAGGGGATCTTGACAAAATCAGCAATCTGAAGCTTCCAAGATGCAATTTGATGCTCAAATCGCAAATCTGATGGTTCCCTTGGCTCCAAAAGGGGGGTAAAACCCTAGGACACCTACTCAAAAAACTTCCAAATCGCTCCTTCTTCTTCTCCCCATTCAGAGTGTTGTTTGCTGCTTGTAAACTGTGATCGTGACATGTGCGATTTCGCCAATCCTTCTTTTTGCATTAAATCTCCAAAATTGATTGAAAAAGCCAATTGCTTTTTTTACATGACACCATGTTCTAGAAGTTTCCATTTTTTTTAGGATATTTACAATAAATAATATCCAAAATATTAAAAATATGCTAGTTTTGTTAAAAAATCTAGTATTTTTGGACCATCCATACTATAGACACTGACACTAATGACTAATACAACTCATAACTCTCGTTCACGTGGTGATTTCCATGAAGATGGCTATAGTCCTTATCAATCCGGAAAAAATGTCAAGTTATGATCCTCAGGTTTTTTTGCTCGAGATATTCTCTATTTAATGATTTTAGAGTTCTTCAAGTCCATTTTGCGAGAAGTCGGGAAGATTTGAAATCAAAGTCGGGATATCACATGATATATCATCTATTCTGTCAACTTTAAATTTCTTCCACCACTAGTTTAAACTCAAAGGCTCACAAACAATCAACAATGTTGCATAGAGTGTATATAATAGCTTACTTTTCTGAACCAACATAGGTTCTTGCATGCACATATACCATTCTTGATCCTTCTCCAACAAGCCCTTTGTTTATACAAGTTTCTTTGAAAGATGGATACAAAACCCCATCCACTATTCACAAATCTCAAAAGATTTACAACATGTACATTAAGTGAGTAGCATTCATAGTAATAGAGCTTCCCTACAAAAGGAGGAAGAAAATAGATGAGACCATAAACATCTCCCTTTTTTTAAATGCATCCAAATTTTTCTTGTAGCATTTCAAACCCACTGCAAAGGGAACTCCTGGTATAATAATGCAATTGCCTCTAGATGGCAAACAAACCACTCTGTTAGAGTTAATTGTCCACTAGGTGCTCTCATGATGAGCAACAACAATAGCTACATTCTTATGAAAGGTGGTCATATTTTCTCCTAGCAAGAGTATATGCAAACATATGACATTTGGATTTTCATTATGCCATTAGTAATCGTAAATCTTCTAGCATGCCTCAAATTCAAAAACATATTGAGCATCAAGGTACATTATTATTTTATCAATAGTGTCAATTCTTTCAAAACCATTCACTAGATTTGATGAATTCCTTCCAATAACTGGTTGTGGCATACTTGTGTCCATTGTACACATATTTGTAAATGTATTTAAAGTAGAAATGGTGGAGCAAACCTCTACATTGATGTGCACTTTCTATTTTTGAGATAGGTAAGGATTGTAAAGTAGAGCATAAAGTTGTCAAAGTAGGAACCTCTAACCAAAACACGTTTGCCATAATTTCTTCTCATATAAATCAAGTAACCATGATCATCTTTCACAATGGTAATTATAAAGCTTCATGGGATTTGGACTTTTTGGTCCAAGATGTCCACACATTCCATGCATATTACAAGCAATGATAGTCTCAAATATCTTCGGGAATATCTCTTAATCTAGAAGCTCTATGCAAACCATCTTATCATAGTGCTTAGCATCCTTCGACTTAAAAGCATCATGCAAAACTAGTACTGTATGATGGTGTGTGTGGCAACCTACTTTGAAAACTCTACCACACTCACATAGGATACAACTTTGTTGAACAATTTTCATTTTCTAAGTGACTCCATCATGTCCTTATGTTTATGGAAGAAAATTCAAGTGGTCAAGTATGGCCTATCATGCATAGTTTGTCCAGGTACAACACATCCTTAATCTCAATAAGATCTCAACCTACCTTGAATTACATGTGAATGTTATAAAGAATCCAGCATACCCCTACTGCAAACTATGGCCATAATATCTTTCCATGGATGGTACATCTCCTATAAAGGATGATGGAAGAACAAAACATATCTCCTAGAAACAACATCTTGTTTATCAATGGCGGTAAGAATATTAGCAAGGCTAGAATAAGCCTTAGCATGTAAAGTGGATTAACACCATGTTAATTTGCATTACTCGACACTACAATATGCATCCACCATAAATTGTTGCAATATCCTCCCACCTTACATCATACATGCAATTGTATCATCTTGAACTTGAAAACAAAATGCATAGTACTCCATTTCTATGATGTAATCCTTGTTAGGAGCTTGTTTTAGAGGTGTATCTTTGTCTATTGTAGAGTAAGCAAGTTTTATGTGGCACCCATATTCTCCATTAGGGAATAAAAGAATGTATAACAATGTCATATAGATTCAATGCAGGTTGGACACAATGCACACATACCACTTCTTGTACACACATTTATGTCGCAATGCTACAAGATGTCATCATCACCTTGCCCAAGAATAATAGCAAAAACCTCATCACTAGCAAGCATAGACATTGTCTAGATACTACAAATTCTCAATAATTGACATCCATAACTCTATTGGGGGATTCCCTATTGGGTGTACAATGCAAAAGGCATAGGTGTAGACATTGCTAGTATGCATCATTGCCTACAATAAAGCCAATATCCTTGAATCAATATTTGGCATGACCAATATCCTATTTTGAAGCTCATGCTTAGTAGCATACATATACAATTGTGAAGACCTCGATCTTGCATGATTGTGAATATTGAGCACCATTGATCCATTATTGTGACATATGGAGCCATGAACTCAAAAGGTGTATCTATTCCTACCACCAAGCAGGGAATCATCTATCTCAGCACCCATTGATACAAAGCAAGGGTAACATTGTATGCATACATATTTTATTTGACGTCTTTACTAACATGGTTGTCACGAACCAACAAACAATACCAAGCCTTTGATGATTTTTCAAGAGGAGGCAATGAAACCTTTCCATTCTTGTAATAGTGCTTTCTATCAACCTAGAAACCGCCTTCAACTTGCAAGTCCGAATCTTAGTATGACATAGAGAGCACATCTTGTTCATTTTTGCAAGAATATGATGTCTAGGATTAGAAATGACTCCTCCTTTGTTGATCAAACCTTAGTTTTGCATATGGTGGGCATTAACTAATCTTTTAGAAATGAAGAAGCCTATATCTTACACTTCCATGAGTAGACTTGCATGCATAGGTGTATATAAAATGCAATATTTTGGGCTTCATGAGAAATTTCATTGCCAAGTTTGGATGGTATTATATGAGCCTAATTTGGGGTTTATAATGAATGATCTGAAGCATTAAGACCATTAAACGTATCAATTTGATTTCTATACTACGAAAATGGAAGACCTAAATGAAAGCCTCATAGTTGGATACAAAGTCTTGTGTTGTATCTTGGACTAACTCTTGTTGATTTTCACCATAATCTACACAATTGTAACATTGCTCCTTTGGGATGCAAAGCTAATGCCGTCTACAAAGAATGATACTCTCAAGGGCTCCGAACAAAAACCATACAAACATGAAATGACAAAGAGATATACACACATGCATTCATGGGGCATGTGTGCATGTGCATGTGCACGCACACACACACACACACACACACATGTATTGAAAGCCATGGCCTTTGAAATGTTAAGGTCTAGGAACAAGAGCAAGAGCAAATTTATATTTTTATCACTCTTCTATCTCTTTAAATCCCACTATATAGACATAGGTAACATCATTGGTAACCTAGCTTAACTAATGTTTCATGTCTTGGTTAAATAAGTAATGTGCACATCTTATGAGATGTACTTGAAAGGTACAGACTTAACGAGCATCCAAAGAGAATAACATCACAACATGTAAAGATGCCAAAAGAGTTATGATCAATGAAGAAAAAAGAAAAATATCGACAACATCTGTTTCTCTTTTTTATCTGTCTTCACATTTATCTCTATCTTAATCCCGCTACACAACAATACTTATCTTAATGCAAATCATGGTCTTATATATTTACTCTCTTACACGCAATAATATTATTGTGTATTCACATGAATCTACTTGCCAAATACTAACTCAAGGACTAACTTAACCTAAATCCATTAAACACATTAGATATAGCCATTATATACTAATTATTTAGAGGGAGCGAGCTTTTGAGTGAGCTTATCTGGGCAACCTCCATTTCTTGTTCCACATAGTCCACTTATTCCACCCCTTGACTTTTTTTTACCTCCACCACCACTACCACAACAACTTCCTCCACTGCCATTGCCGCCATTACTGCCACCACCACCACTACCACCATCTTTGCGGCCGTCCCCAATACTATTGCCACCTCCACCACCACTACCATTATCCCCACCAGCTCCACGATTGCCACCACTACCTTCACTCACTCACACACACACACACTCTCTCTCTCTCTCTCTCTCTCTCTCTCTCTCTCTCTCTCTCTCTCTCTCTCTCTCTCTCTCTCTCTCTCTCTCTCTCTCTCTCTCAGTTTCTCCCTCTACGTGTATATTCTCTTTTTCTCTTTCTAGCACACTCGATCAAATAGCACTCCATCTCATGTAAATGATTTCTCTCTCTCTCTCTCTCTCTCTCTCTCTCTCTCTCTCTCTCTCTCTCTCTCTCTCTCTCTCTCTCTCTCTCTCTCTCTCTCTCTCTCAGTTTCTCCCTCTACATGTATATTCTCTTTTTCTCTTTCTAGCACACTCGATCAAATAGCACTCCATCTCATGTAAATGATTTCTCTCTCTCTCTCTCTCTCTCTCTCTCTAGCACGTAACTTGGATTCATTCGTGCAATCTGTGGGAGCTTTCGCTCAACCGCCAAGACCCTCGGACCGCTTATTCTTTCAAGCGTTTCAAGCGAGCTCTAATGGCTATCTCTCACCTAGTCGACGCGCTGTCGATCCTACGAGTGTAGTGAGCTTACCTTGATGCTCGATCGAGTACCCTCCTCTCTCTTGCACTCCGGTAACTCCACGATCCTAGATGCTAGCACAAGCATCCTCAAGCCTCCTCCATCTCCAAGCTCCATCCTCCATAGCCGCGCGCGCAAGAGAAGAGAAGGGAAGAGAAGAGAAGAAGAGGAGAGGAGATGGTGAAGAGCTTCACCCTCTTGATCCCTCACCCTCACACTCTCACACTCCCTCTCTCAAGAGCACACACAAGCAAGAAGGAGAGAAGAAGAGAAGAAGAAGAGGACTCCTTTTGCCACACACCAAAGAATGAGCTTCTCATTCATTTTTCAACTTTATATACAAAACCCTAAATCCCTTCCGGGCGGTCATCCCCTTTTCCTCTTTTACATGGCCGACCGTAGCCTAGGCCCTCTTCCCCATTTCCCGCCATGCTAATTTACCCTATTCCCACTAATGCATACACTTTGCACAGGAGCGAGCCTGGCACTCTTTTACACAGATTTGGGGGCGCTCCCATATTTTAATGGTGCGTCTTTTCCTCTTTTATTGCCGTGGCCCAACACCAAAGCCTCTTGAGGGTCGTGTCCGAATATTTGAATTTTTCAGGGATTGGTTGCCAGTCAAGGCGCCTTTTTTGCTCTTGTGCCTTTTTTGCTCTTTTTCCTTCTTCCCAGTTTTCGGTCCTCTGTACTGCGGTAATGTGGTCGGAAACACGGTAACATTACCCCCTCCTAGCCAAGTGCCAGTCCCATGGCACTGTGGTGGGACAAGGGGGCACGTTAGATCGGCTGGTAGGCGGAACCGGTAGGTGGGTGGTTAGGGATGGTGACCCGGAGCAAGTCCGGCGTACGGTAAACTCCATGGAGACACTCGGCATCTGTCACACGGCTGTAGCCAGTCGTCTTGTGAGTAGGAGAAGCGCTTGAAGCAATGCAATGATAGTGTTGGGGGAATTTATTCTAGTAAAAACACCTTGAGCTCGGTTTGGCTTGAACCCCATGGTTTTGATTGAAGATTTGTGCCCTGGATTTGAAGGTCCTCAGGCCGGTGGAATCAATAAGCTATCCGTGGATCTTGAGGCATAGGGCATGGATCGTTGGACGATACAGTTCCAAGATCTATGCCAATGGCAGTCTCACCTTGAGCTAGTTCGATCATGGTGGCCATCAGCACCAGGCGGGTGGCTGGAGGGCAGCACACTTTGGGTCGTTAAGGGGTGCCAGGGTGACGGTCTTTCGCAGATAGCCAGACCCTGAGAGTCGATATAACCTATAAGAAAAGTTGTGCCCTCCCTAAGGGGTGTGCTACTTGTCGTATAGTGTGTTGTGCTCGTGGCAGTGGAACTGGGAGATGGGTCTAACCTTGGGCAAGCCCTTGGTAACGTCCCACACTTGAGGACCCAGCTTGTGCGTCGTTGGTGGTGCGGTGCGAGCCTTAGGGTGACAGGTTTGAAAGTCCTGCCCTTGATGTGCCCTAGGCGTGAAGTGGGGGAGGGAGCTAGGGAGATCCCTAGGTGCCCTTTTTTTTTTTGAGATGAGACATAGGCCCAAGTATCTTAGTCGGAATGAGGAGGAGAAGGTGGGTGGAGAGACTTGCTCAAAAATTGGCGACTCTACATGTAATTCTTTTGATTCATGTGGACATGTAGGGAGGTAGTGGAGAGGAAGGGGTGGTTGCATCTAGTGAACTAGCTATCGTTCATGTCCTCTAGGAGGGCTAGGCAAAAAGAAGGGAGGAGGGTAGCCCTCATCATGAGACGAGCCATGGCACAATTATCTATAGCATTAGGGTCGAAGAATAGGGGAGGCAGGCCACGCTTTTGTGGAGTCGAGTCCTGCTTAAGGAGTAGCCTAAGTAGCCTAAGATACTTACAGGTGGTTATGAAGGCGGGGTCAGGACATGAGGAAAAGTCTGCAAGGAAGCGCATCATAGATTCGTCTAGGCTTTCTGCGATAAAAAGAAGGGCGTTGTCGAAGGATGCTATAGTGGAGTTATAAATGACGGGGAAGTCATAGGGCCGTGGAGGGTGGCATCAAAATCTACGCCTACCCTTCGAGGGTACGCCATATAAGTAGGGTCGTTCCGCTCAAACGGCAGGGTATTACAAAAAGCCATCTAGGCAAGCATGCTTATGTCGCATACTCGTCTCCTCTACAGGGGTTGGTCCCTATAGTTTTGTACAATGTAGGGGATCTCAAAAACCTTATCGTGCCAGTAGTTGGCCACTTCGGTGCCCCAAGAGATTGGGGTCTTTTCCCGCTCTTCCAACCATCTTTTCACCGCAATCACCTCGTCCATCACTTTGAGGGGCAGGACCCTCCGCAGACTGTTGGGTAGGAGGAAACTGAAGGAGAATGGCTCCTTTGCTAGTTCCTGCACCTCCCACACCACCAGTTCTGCATGGAATCCCATCGGGAGATTATCTGGGCACGGAGGGAGAGGCGTGGACGGTAGCACGGCTGGTTTGGCTCTCAGCTTCTGTCTGGCCTCCTCCACCAGCTTTTTTCACCTTTCTTTAGAGATGGCTTTTCTTTCTGTAGGCTGGGTCTGCTTGTGGTGGATCTTGGGCCTGTGGTGAGGGGGGTTGCGGGACCATATCTTCCCTGAAGCGATTCACATCGATTTCCAGCTCGGCTTCTTCCCTCTGCCGTTCTGCGTGTACTGCTTCTTCCTCAAACCCGAGGGCATCTATTTCCTGGGGGGTTAGGCCGGCTCTCGTCAAGTAGTTCCGCTGTTCCTCTAGACTCAGCCTCACCTCCGCCGGCAGTGGTGGCATCTGTAGTCCAGCGTATAGAGCTCTTCTTGCCATGCCAAGCTTCCTCTGTACTACTTCCAGGGACTCTCCTTATGCTATGTGGGTGGCGTCCAAGATGGTGTCGAGGAAGATCTTCTGTTGAGTGCTGAAGGCCACTTGGGCTGCCTCTGCCTTGCTCTTCGCAATGATTTTCTCTTTTTCTGTTAAAGCAAGGCGGCACGCCAGTGTCTTTACCCTCCTCTCGTTATGCGCGGCCCACTCCTCTGCCCTCTTGTTCATCACTTCCAGGCCTTCCCCTTGTCTCAAGGTCAACATCATGATTTTCTATCCATAATCCTCTAGTTCCCTGACCAGCCTCTCTTGTTCTTGTCGTTCAGAGGTCAACTGATCTGTTATGCGCTTGAGCTCCTCCTCCTGCTCCTCCATGCCTCGTTGCCTTTCTTCGTCCCTAGCACTCAGCTCCTCCCTGAGTGCATCCACCTTAGCAGCTTTTGCAGCAAGCTCCTGGTACTACCCTATGAGAAGCTTGTGCCCTCTTTACATGCTTACTAACTCTTGCATCTCATTCTCGAGTAACTGCCTCCAATGTTCCTCCCTCTCATCCCTAGCCTTCAGTTCCTGTTTCAGCTTTGCAATTTCGTGCTGCTGCAAGGCTACCATTCTTGTCTTGTCCAACTAGAAGGCGGCCATGGTTTCCTTCTCGGCTGCCAACTCAGCCACGGCTGTTTTGCGTTCCTCCTTCGCTCTCTCCAACTGGGAGAGCAGCTCGGCGACGTATTCGTCGTAATTAGCCGGCGGCATCATTGTTGTGTGAATAGGCAAGGTGGAGGCTTCGACTTTTTTCTTTTTGGGTTCCTGCCTGGACTCTGCATCTGCGGCTGGCCTTTTCTGTCCTGTGGCCGTAGTTTCCGTGCTCCGCCCTTAGCCCATTTCTTTGTTGATAAAATACTGCATCCACGCCACGAAATTCGACACATCTGCACTGGTGGGGATGTTTATGAATCCATGTCACTTCACGAGGATAAGAACCAAGTGTAGAACTCGGGGTTGTACCGGAGCATGGCACACGCATCTAGTATTCGTGGCAGCTTACTTAATACCGATAGATATTTTGCCACATCGAGTAGCATGGAACCTTGTCCGAGTCTACTGGCTACATATAACTCCTCCTCAATGAGAACTTTATCAAATAGAGCATTCTCTTGGCTAGTTCCAGCTAAGTCCATACCCCGAATGGCAGTCAGCACTCGAAGGGAAGTTGGTGCCACATAGGTTGGGTCTCTTTGAGACTGCCATTTGGCCAATCGCTCCTCTGAGACTATCATGATCTGAGCCCCTAGCTCGGCCATTACAATGCGGCTTTCGCACCAACGCTGCTCAAATTGACTCTGGCCTGCTAACAGTTGCTTTAGTTGCTCTATGTCTACGAGATTCGGTCGACAGAGCACTTCATTGAACGAGACAGTTAAGCGTAGTTTGTCAGCCTCCTCGTCAGAGATGAGTCGCATGCGTTCATGTAGGAGCCTGTCGTAGTGCTCGTCAAGATGTTCTTGCTCTTCCCATGATAGAGAAAAGGTCAAGTAATCTCCAAGCTGCTGCTTGGGGATTGTGCCCATGTCCGCAAGGATGTAGACACGTGCGACCACTTTGAGCTTAGCATCCAACTCAGTTAAGCATTTTGTGACACTTCTATGTTCAACGAGGGCTTGCTCGGTTGCTATCTCATGCAAAGTTCTAAGAGTTTCCTTAGGCTTTAGCATGGCTGGGGGCTCAGGCCTAGATGAGCAAGATTGGTCAACGCTAGGATTTCTTATGCTCTTGGGGTTCTCACGTTTCTCCTGAGGTTTTGCTGCTATTTTGTCATGGTTCTTCTCGGATGTGACTAGTATAGATTTGTCACCCTGTTGTGACGACGTTGTATCCACTCTTGATTGGTCAATGCGAGTTCTATTGTCAGTGGATAGAGTGTTGCAAGCAATTGTTGATGGCAACCGTTGCTTTGGTTTTTCAGAGCACACAGATGTGTCTGAGGTTTCACCGCTATTAGGAGGGGCATCAGTGGGTTCATTGGTGGATGGACTCGATGCTTTATTCATCAGCTCTCCAGCGCCCTTCGTCTCAATGTTCTTGGGGTCCACAACCACCTGCAACTGTTGTTGTTTTCACTGTTTTCTCCTCTTTTTCTTGGTCAGTGCAGGTGCATCTAACGGCTCAGGACCTTGGGCTAGATCGACCACTGATGTGTCCTCATGGGACCTAGTTGTGGCCTGTGGAATAGCCTTGCCAGGTTGCGTGGGTACAACTGTCTCCCTTTTGGGGGAGTCTAGCTCTTCAGCCAACTCCTTTGTATTTAACTCCTCCAGCCTAGGATTTGGGCACTTTGAAAGTGTTGGAGTTTTCGAGGAAGTTGGTTGCGACACCTCCTCCAGAGGTAAACTTCTAAGGACATGTTCCACAAGGGGCATTGTCACGGCCAAGGGTTGTGACTGCTGTGATCCCTGATTGGAAGTAGTAGCAGCTAGTTTAGTGGGCTGGCTACCCTTGGTGGATTGCAGTGTCAAGTCCCTAGGGCGATCAGAAGTGGTTGTGTCTTTTGTTGGCCTTTGAGCACTCATCTGTGTAGATCGAGCATGAGTTGATTTAGTCACATTAGGTTGCTCATGCATATCCTTGGGTCGCGAGCTACAGATGGTGTCATGTCCCACCTCTTGGACAGTTGGAAGCTTAGATGGAGATAGAGATTGGAATTGAGCAGTCGCCCTTGACAACTGCTGTAGTGCTTCCTATGTCTGTTTGGGAGAAGAGGGCATAGGAGATCTAGGACTCATAGGTAGACGTGGCACTAGCTGAATGATTTTCTCAAGGCTATTAGACGATCGTGCCATTTGCTTTGTTGAGTAATTAGCCATCTCACAAGTAGCGTGGTGCCTCTGGTGCCCCTTATCCTCTTGGGGAATCAAAGGCTCTTTGGGCACTAATGGCTTTTGTGCACGCTCAATGGCTACATATGACATCTGCTTATTAAGCATGCTAGGTTGAGGCTCTTTCTTTCAAACACTCATGTCTGCTTTCTTGCCTCTAGACCTAGAGTTTCTCATAGATTTCCTCCTGTGCTTCGTTGCTTTTGATGCATTCTGTCCTTCAGTGGATGGAGGTGGTTTAGCAAGGGATTTTGGTACCCAAATCCATCGGTTACCTGCGTAGTATCATTGAGCACGTAGCAACGCTTTGGATATCCATCGTGGCGTTGTGCTGACCCTCCATCGATGATTGCATCTATAAGGCTTGGGCTTCTTTTGGGGTCTTCTATGATATTTGTAAGTCCAACGCCCATCCTTGGCATTGTCTCTTGACCTTCTTTTTTCAAGCCTGGCCTCACTCACTGGTTCTCGTTGTTCGACCTGTGCTTGTATTAGTTTTTCTAACAAGTCCTTGCTCTCATTAGTAGGCTTGACTATTACGTCAGCACCTTCCTTGCCTTTCCCTTGAGGTTTGATGAGGTCACACTTGCTCAAGGTTGTGACTATCCTCACACCCGGTAGTGTCAGGTGTATCCTCTGTGCTACATAGTCGGCCTCACACTTGGTCACCCTTTTGAAGGGTCTTCCTAGGAGGGTTTCTTTCCTGCAGCTAGCACTATTTGGAGGAACATGAAATAGGATAGGCAAGCTTTCTGTTTCAATTGTCGCAAGGATTTTGCACTTCCCTATGAGTGCTTGTGGGTGTCTCCCATAAGGGCTAAGAGTTGCACTAGTCGGTGTGAGCTCTGGTTGGCCTAGTAGGGTCCATGATTCATAGGTCAAGATGTTAAAATCTGCTCCTTCATCAATCAGAGCATCGATAGTATGCTCTCTTTTTGCGGTGAGTTTGACCCTAAGATAAGCAAGTGGTACTATGTCTTCATCTTTCGGGTCTTGGCTTGTAAATTTAAGCCTTCTGACAAATGCCCTTGAGTCCCCAACTGTACGACCAAATGTGGATTCTCCACTGGTGCCTTGGATCGTCAATGTAGTGCTATTCAAGGAGCATCTATCGTCAGGACTGTCATATCTAGTCATTCTCGCTATTGTAGCTTGATGTTGTTGCTTTCCGCTTTTACTAGATGCAGTCCGAATGCAACACATATGTGTTTTTGCAGTGTGGCCTTTTTGCCCTTGTTGGCTAGATGGGCCCATTGAGGTTCTAGGGTCTCTATTTGTCGCTATTCGGGTATGGGATTTTGGCTGCTCTTTTGCAAGTGAGAATCCATGCTCGTGTGGAGCCATTACTTCACTAGGGTCCAATTTGGAAGACCTGTCACGGCGTGCGTTTTCTTTCCAACCTACTCGGGGGAGGTGCGGAGGGGGCAGAGCCCCCTCTGCGGGGGTCCGGGGGGGTAGTCCCCCCCTGGCTCGCAAGGCCGTTATGGTAAAAGCCATGCACAATTTGGAGGACCGTTTATAGCCAAATTTTGAACTACTTGCTCTAAGTTTCAGCCCAGTGATCGATCTATGATATGGTTTCGGCTCTGTATGGTTTCTCGGTTAATTTCACTGTCTTCAGGTTAAAATTTGAGAAAATCTAAATTCGGCCCAACAGGTCCGAATTACAGGGGCCGAATGCCCGATTCAGACCGTCCGAGGGCCGAGTAGAAAGGGCCAAATGTGACTGGTCCGAATGTCAAATTCGGCCAATCTGAGTCTAGATGTCCGAGGGCCGAGTCGCCTGGGCCGAGTGGGTCGCTCGGACGGGCCGAATGAGTTTTTGGGCCGAGTTGGTCGGGCTGAGGCGGACCGAGGGCCGAATCAAGTGGGCTGAGTCAAGTGGTCCGAGTAGTAGTGGGCCGAGGGCCGATTCTGGGACTCAGCCCAGAATCTCCGTCACTCGAACATGCCGAGCGCGGCACGATTTTTGCCGGCGCGATGATAAATCGTCCAAATCACACGATTCAAGTCACGGCCTGTCATACATATCTCCAGATCAAAGCTATGGATGGAGGGGAAGAGTTGTATATGCCTGGAATAGCCAATAAACTCCAAAATGCAAATCGGCAAGCAAATCAAACCCTCTTTCCCTGTTTTGACAATAGAAACCCTAATGCTTATTTTCTTTGTTTTTCTTTGTTTTCTCCTACTCTAATGCATCCAAATCACAAAGTAAACACCTACACTACTCCATCTCACAACATAAGTCTCAAGAAAAACAACAAACCTACTTGCCAAGGAGATCGAATACCATCTTCAACCCCCTCGCTTCCTACCTATCTCAAGCACCGGTTCGGGGGAAACCCTACTCCAATGCTCGATTCGAAGCGCGCAAGCGCTCAAGGCTTGAATCCGTTGGTCCCGGCAACGGAACCAAAATGTGGGAGCTTTCGCTCAACCGCCAAGACCCTCGGACCGCTTATTCTTTCAAGCGTTTCAAGCAAGCTCTAATGGCTATCTCTCACCTAGCCGACGCGCCGTCAACCTATGAGTGTAGTGAGCTTACCTTGATGCTCGATCAAGTACCCTCCTCTCTCTTGCACTCCGGTAGCTCCACGATCCTAGATGCTAGTGCAAGCATCCTCAAGCCTCCTCCATCTCCAAGCTCCATCCTCCATAGCCCCGCGCGCAAGAGAAGAGAAGGGAAGAGAAGAGAAGAAGAGGAGAGGGGATGGTGAAGAGCTTCACCCTCTTGATCCCTCACCCTCACACACACTCACTCCTTCACACTCTCACACTCCCTCTCTCAAGAGCACACACAAGCAAGAAGGAGAGAAGAAGAGACGAAGAAGAGGACTCCTTTTGCCACACACCAAAGAATGAGCTTCTCATTCATTTTTCAACTTTATATACAAAACCCTAAATCCCTTCTGGGCGGTCATCCCCTCTTCCTCTTTTACATGGCCGGCCGTAGCCTAGGCCCTCTTCCTCATTTCCCACCATGCTAATTTACCCTATTCCCACTAATGCATACACTTTGCACAGGAGCGAGCTTGGCACTCTTTTACATAGATTTGGGGGCACTCCCATATTTTAATGGTGCGCCTTTTCCTCTTTTATTGCCGTGGCCCAACACCGAAGCCTCTTGAGGGTCGTGTCCGAATATTTGAATTTTTCAGGGATTGGTTGCCAGTCAAGGCACCTTTTTTACTCTTGCGCCTTTTTTGCTCTTTTTCCTTCTTCCCAGTTTTCGCTCCTCTGTGCTGCGGTAACGTGGTCGGAAATACGGTAACACAATCACCTCGGAAGAATGGAACACCACGGGGCCCACACCTCTCTCTCTCTCTCTCTCTCTCTCTCTCATTACTCCATGTCTTTACTCTCTCTCAGTTTAGGGTTGTATATGCAATTTCTCCCTCTCACTCTATATTCTCTCTCTCTCTCCCTCTCACCTATACACACACACACATGTACACACACACACACACACATATATGTACATATATATACGTATATAAATCTTAGTCACTCACTCACTCTTCGTGTTTATCTCCCTCCCTCTCTCACTTTCTTAGGTAGCCACTTGATGTTTTTAGAACTTTAATTTCAATGCATTGATAGCTCCCTCCCCTCCCTCTCTCTCTCCCTTCCCCTCCTCTCCCCAACAAATATGATACAAGACAATTCATACAAGGAATCCAAATGTACATTTATTTTGTGTTAACTCTAGGAAATGTGCTTTTGCTTGTCAAATTAAGAGAGACAATTTCACCAAAGGCTTGCCATCCAAATAGATTCTATAATTGTGACTTCTCAACAAAATAAAATGTGGTTGTGCTAAGAGGTAGTGTTGGCATTGCATTGCTAGTCACTATATAGGTGGTGTATGAAAAGTTCTTCTGCTTCCAAATACAATGTGCAAGTTTTCTTCAGTGAGTGTGGGTTGGCATATAAACATGTTGGCATTTGCATCCATCCCAAACACTCGAAGGTACATATAGCATAGGTGCTTGCATGCCAAATACGCTTTTCCTTCTGCAGCATGGTCCATGAAATCCTGACAATTACATGTTGGATTCTTTGTAATGTGCACATCATAACACTCATGTATGACACTTGAGTTAGCTGTCTCTATTTTGAAAACCTCGTGCTTCAAGGCCTTTACCATAGTGTGGCCCTTCACAGTTGTATCTAGAGCCAACGTTGAGCCTATCCTTTTCCCCTACAGCCTATGAAAAACCTCTTTAATATCTACACAAGCCCTTGTTAACATCCGTCTCTTATGCCACCTTTTGTAAAACAAACCCACCACTCTCCAACATGTGGATTTCTTCTACGGTCAAATTAGTGCCTCGTGCCACTTGCCATACTTGTGAAACCTTGGGTGGTGCATGCTGAATGGAAGAACAAATGTACCATGAATGGTCCACAATATCATTACAAAACCACATGAACTGGCGCCACATTCCATGTTGATTGCTAGCTTCTCCTCTTGAGCTAGACCACTCCATGATGCCCCAAAATGAAGGTGTAGGCACCCCATGTGACGTATTTTTTATAGGTTTTTTGCATTTTCCCTCTCTAGCTCCCAACCATCCTTGACATTGTACATGACTGCGAGCTGGAATCCTTCTTATAGCCCAAACGGTATCATGAAGGACTGCCTCCACCACCATTTCCTCCAAACAATTTGGTGATATTGCCCTTGATTGGTCGAAAGGCAAAGGGTCCTCAAAGTTTAGTTTTCTTGTACCCTTTCTTCTAGGTATATTTTTGGTCACATACTCAGGTCTATGAGAGGTGTTGGCTTCCTTGGACGCCACTTTCCCATCAACTATGTGTTTTCTTACTATAGTCACATTGTCCCCTCAAAAATCAGGACATTTATGCAATTCAGTTCCTCTTGCCACCTCCTTAACCATCCTTATCATTGCTCGAGGTGTGGGGCTAATTCCTTGTTATAGTCGACTCAAAAGCTTCTCTGCAGTGGGTCCTGCACCATGGAACTTTCCACCAATGAATACATGTCATTTTGTGCTCTGTAGTAGAGCATTGGCCAAATCACTGACACATGCATCATACAAGCTAATAGATCCCTTGAATCCCTCCCCTACCAACCAACTTGCATGCATTGGCTCTACCAAGTTCATGGTTGGCATATGAACAATGTCCTTCACCACTTGGACAAAAATATAGCACAAGGAGGTATGGAGCATGAGAAAACAAATGCACTACATGTCACATCCTACTATTACGAACTAGTTTTACCCCAACAAAGTGCCGCCTCCAACATGGATATCTGATATGCCACCAATTAAGCCAACAATCCATTGCTGGTATATTGCAATCCGCAACTTTCCTTGAGGCCCACCAAGCCCGAATGAATCGATATTGCATTGTTGCATCATCTTCCGTAACTGCACACCTCCACATGCGGCACAAGCGCTTATGCTCATCTTGAAAACTCTTGTACACATACTGTGATGAGTATATTTGGAGACTTTGTTCCCAATGAAATAAGCAAGATCTCTCCCTTCCTTGCATTACATTGTCTGGACCACCATTGAACACTGTGCAGATGGCCCTCCAATTGGCAGTTGCCTCGTCTGCCATGAATCCTCGAAAATCAATGCTTGGATGTCAACACTACTCAAATGACTATGGCTAGAAGGCTAGTGATGGGTGCCTTGGTTCATGAGCAAGATGTCCCCATGACCGACACTGAACTCTCGACGATGCTCGAGGAACTCCAACCACTCATTTAGATGAACATGTAACATATTATTCCATTCACAACACATTTCAAAATATCCTTAAAAGTCCATATATATGAAGATCAATATTTTGTGCATGCAGGTTCAAACACATGGTCTGTGCAACACACACTAAGAGTGATCATGGAATGGAATCGTGTCTTCTAAAGTTAAAGCAACGTTGTGCATATAGATTTTTCCATGGTAGTCTATTTCTTGGGCAAGTCATTGTCAATGATAATAGGTACTTTATATTCAAAGTGTCAACAACTGGGCCAGCGTCAAGGGTTGACTTGGTGAATCGTATGCGAAGGAATGGCACTGGGGAGGACCTACGCAATAGTTGGGTATGCTTTGACCACGTGCATCACATTAATGATTGGATCACCATGGCAGCACATGTGTATGACCCAAGGTAGTTTCTCTTACCTAATTCTACAGTCGCAACACAAACTTAAGTAACATAGTTCTCCTTACTCTCCCATTCCTTTCTTGTGTTTCTGTAGTGTACAAGAGTTGATGACTCTGGCAATATGTGAGATACAATCATACTAATTGATTAATTAGTATTACTATTGCAATACATTGATTTATATGAAATGATTAATAGTAATATATAAATTAATAAACAAGTTAAGTAATATTAATATACCAATGGTTCACTTTATACTAATTGATTACTATAATAACTAATTAATCAATAAGCTAGTTGATATACATGAATTATAATACAAGCTTACTCTTATGAATTAAGAAATTAATTAATAATTTAATTGATATAATTTGACTCATACACTAAATATCTAATCAATGTACTAATGGATACCATCTTGTTAAATATTATTTAATTTATATTAAATCAATAAAATTTTAATTAATTGATTAAATTTAATTGATTGATTTATAAATATTTTTACTTACTAAATAACTATGTGATAAATTTATTTTATATATATATATTATCATTAGTAATTACTAATTGAATAAAAAATATTTATTGGTTGTTAAAAACTAATTTATAACTAAAGAAAGATATTTCAATAATTTATAAATAATTAACTATTATTTATTAGTTATTAATTTTAAACAAATAGTTATGAACTTCAACTAATCAATCAATATATACTTTTATTGACTAAGTAATTAATTAATAACTAATATAAAATTTATTTATTTATTAATTATTAATATTAGATAATTAATTACTTAACTAAGTAACTAATATAAAATATAATGTTATTTGTTAATTAATAAGTAATTTCTTAATTAGTTAAATGATTGCTTAATTAGTTACTTTGTTTTTAATTAGATAATTAATTATCAATTGGTTATTACTTTATTGGTTAATTATTTTTCTTAATTAATTAATTTAAATTTTTATTAATTAATTAATTATTCAAAATAGATATTACTTGACTTTTATTAGTTACTTAATTAATCAATAGATTGATTAGTAAGAAAATTTGGTTAAAATTTAATTAAAAGCTCAATAGTTAATTTGTTGATTTAGTTAATAATTAATTTTATTCTCTTATTTTTTGAATCAATAATTATTTACCTAATTAGTTATCTAATTACTATCAAATAGTGGTTAAGTGGTTAATTAGTTAACTTGCCAAAATAAGAAATTAACTAATTTATTAATAATTAATTAATTAGTTTATAGTTAATTAATTATTTAGTTAATTAAATATTTAATTATTAATTAGTATTGATTAGTTAGTTCATTAATTTTTCAATTTTAAAAAAAGTAAATAACGTTTTTTTCTTTTTTATTTAACTTGCTAAAATAAAAAATTAATTAATTAGTTCATAGTTAATTAGTTACTCTAAGGCGCACGATTAAGGCGGCGACCAAGGCATAGACATTGGTATCTTGGCCTTGGTATACTTGGCAATGGGCTACGAAGGCTTCATTGGCTATGTGCGAGGAGCTCTCACTAGCTTGTAGGAAAATCTTCCCGAGAGGTCACCCATCCCGGTAGTGTCATCACCCAAGTGCACTTAACTGCCAAGTTGCTATCCACTAGGCTAGTTCTTTTTATTGTTCTATCCTACAAACATAGATTTAATAAGCTAGTCTTGCGAGGGTTTCCCAAGTCTTTGTTCCATGAACTGGTATATATTATCTCATTAATAATAACAATTATCTTCATAAGTAGAGGGAGTTTCGTAATTAGAGCTAGTTTTTAAAAATGTGCAACATGAATCAATTTTCTTTGGAATGTATATACACATTGTTTATTAAAATAAACTAAGTAATGGGGACCCATTCCTTGTGAGAGTAACTTTTCGCCCAACTGGATTTGTGGGTTTTCTTCGCTTAATAAGGGGCTGTCGGCGATCCCTTTTTGACAAAAAAACAAACCACAAATCCGAGAATATACAGCATGGGGAGAATTTAGACCAATAGGGTATGAACTTTTCTTCCCCTAATAAGGGGTTGCGGGCGACCCCTTTTTCACAAAAAAACAAACCACAAATCTGAGAATATATAGCATGGGGAGAATAGGGACCAATAGGGTACAGTTTTTTTTTCTATTCTCCCTATGCTATATATTCTCGGATCTGTGGTTTATTTTTTCGCCAAAAAGGGGGTCACCGACAGCCCCTTTATGGGCGAAAAAAAAACAAAAAAACTGGTTGTTCGAGGGAAGAGAGAGTAACAAAGTAATGGGAGAGGGATGAGAGAGAGTGACAACATGAATAAAGCAATGTTTAAACGAGTGTGTTTTTAAAGCAATAAAGCAATGTTTGAACGAGTGTGTATAAGCTTCTACTTTGTATGACTATCTCATATGATACTTCTAAGACTGTAAAAATCTACTATTTAGAAAATTGTATCTCTCTCTTTCACTCGTAAAGTTAATTAGGTAAATATTTGTTAATTAGTTGAGATAATGGGGAGAGAGAGAGAAAGTGTGATGAGAGAGAAGGCATGTGATGTGTGTAATTTTTTCTTGCCAAAAAGGAGTCGTCGGCAGCCCCTTACCGGATAAAAAATTTTCCACTACAAGGATATCAGGTCATAGCGACGCAGATTAGCGACGACAAATAGTCGCTATTTGTGTCGCTATTTGCGTCGCAAATGTGACACAAATAGTGACGATACCCAGAGCAAAAAAACACAGGCCGAAACCCGAGTGTGTTACATTTCACGCATTCACGAAAGAGAGCGAGAGAGAGAGAGCAACCGTCTTGCTGAGAGGGAGAGAAAGAAAGAAAGAAGGCTTCTCACTGCCGCCGCTGCCGCCGCCGCCGTTCACGAAGAAGAGGAGGAGGTGTACGGAGGGCGAAAAGGAGCCACCGTCTCGCGAAGAGGAGCCGCCAAAACCTTCTTCGAGTCTTTATGGAGAGTGCATTCTCTCTCTCTTTTACTTGTTTTTTGTATAATTTGTGTATATTGAGAGAGAGAGAGAGGAAATGAGAGAGAAAGAGAGGGAGAGGGAGAAGGAGGAAATGGGAAAGGGAGGGGGAGGAATTGAGAGAGGGAGAGGGAGGGAGAGAGAGAGAGAGAGAAAGAGAGGGAGAGGGGGAGGAAATGGGAAAGGAAGAGGGAGGGAGAGGGAGAGGGAGAGGGAGAGGGAGAGGGAGAGGGAGGGAGAGGGAGAGGGAGAGGAAATGAGAGAGGGAGACATTAAACATAATAGGAAAATGAGAGAGAGAGAGAGAGAGGGAGAGGGAGAGGGAGGAAATGGGAGAGGGAGAGGGAGAGGGAGGGAGACATTAAACATAATAGAAAAATGAGAGAGAGGGAGAGGGAGAGGGAGGAAATGGGAGAGGGAGAGGGAGGGGGAGGGGGAGAGAGAGAAAGAGAGGGAGAGGGAGAGGGAGAGGGAGAGGGGGAGGAAATAGGAAAAGAAGAGGGAGGGAGACATTAAACATAATAGGAAAATGAGAGAGAGGGAGAGGGAGAGGGAGGAAATGGGAGAGGGAGAGGGAGAGAGAGAGAGAGAGAAAGAGAGGGAGAGGGGGAGGAAATGGGAAAGGAAGAGGGAGGGAGGGAGAGGAAATGAGAGAGGGAGAGGGAGAGGGAGAGGGACATTAAACATAATAGGGAAATGGGAGAGGGAGAGAGAGGGAGGGAGAAGAAATGAGAGAGGGAGAGGAAGAGAGCAAAAGGAAATGAGAGAGGGAGAGGAGAGAAAAAAAAATGAGAGAATGAGAGAAGAGAGAAAAAGAGAGAAAAGATGTTAAACATAATAGGGAAAGAGAGAAAGAGAGGGTGAGGGTGAGGGTGAGGGTGAGGGAGGGAGAGGAAATGAGAGAGGGAGAGGAAGAGAGAAAAAGAAATGAGAGAGAGAGAGAGAGGAGAGAGAAAAAGAGAGAAAATTTATTAAACCTAATAGGGAAAGAGAGAAAGAGAGGGTGAGGGTGAGGGTGAGGGAGGGAGAGGAAATGAGAGAGGGAGAGGAGAGAGAAAAAGAGAGAAAAATCATTAAACCTAATAGGGAAAGAGAGAAAGAGAGGATGAGGGTGAGGGAGGGAGAGGAAATGAGAGAGGGAGAGAAAGAGAGAAAAGGAAATAAGACCTTACAATAAGCTCATCCAAGGCTCATAGGGGTTAGGCCGATCCTCAACAAACCTAAGGGATATATGGCTAGAGAACCCTAGCACACTTGCGCCTCCTAGCATAATGTTCTTCCTACAAAGAGACCTCTCATACATGGGGCTTGTCCTAGCCTCCACCACGCAAGTATACAACGAAGGCAATCAGCCTATCAGTTAGAAAAACATTCATTTTTCATAACGTAAATCTAAAAATAACTTTGGATATTCCATAAAAATCAATCTCTTCTTAAAAAGACAAATACAAAAAACTAAAACAGCATCATCCATATGCTTCGTAAAACTAAAACAGCATCACCACAAGATCTCTTAGGAAACTCATCTTCAACTATCAATTTTAATTTAAAATTATAATATAAAATCACTTGCAAGGAAGGACACTCTTTTATCATTAACCCTCTTTCGTCCTTAGAATAGTCTTACGAACAAATTTCTGCTCTAACAAGCATATATTTGAGCATAATAACTATTTTAAGGTTTATTCCATGAGCAGCAGTAGTATATATGCAACCATCAAGCTAGAGATCATGCTTTGGTATCTGTGGAGATTCCAATCTCATGCCCTCATAGAGATTGTAGTGTGCAATAGTGTAGAGAGAAGGTGGGTGAGTTGTAAATGGTAAAGGAAAATTCTATTGATGATGGAGAGAAGATGAGGTAAATCGCCAATTCTATTCTTAGTGAGTGTAGCCTACCCATAGTATGGCATCCATGACCAATTGAAATCGGTAAGACTTTGAAATCCTACCTCAAGTATTATAACTATTATTTTGTGGTGGATTTTCTTGCCATAATTCAATGTCAATTTGTGCTTGTATTTTCCACAGTGTGTTGACTATGGGTGTCAAATGCTCTAGTCGAATCTCTCTCTCTTTCTCCTCTCTCTTCTCTCAACCCTTCTCTCTCCCTCAATCTTTCCTCTTTCTCTCTTCCTATACTCTCCGTAAATCCTTCTCTCTCCCCCCTCTCTTTTCTCTCTCTATCTCTCTTTCTATTTCTACCTCTCTCACTTCTCTCCTCTTCTTCTCTAACTTTACTCTCTCCCTAACTCTTCTCTCTCTTCATCTCTATATAAATAGTCGTGGTCGTGGTCGTGGTCGTGGTCGTGGTCGTGGTCGTGATCGTAGTCGTGGTCGTCGTGATCGTGGTGGTCGTGGTCGTGGTCGTAGTCGTAGTCATAGTCATAGTCGTGATCGTGATTGTAGTCGTAGTCATAGTCATGGTCGTCGTCGTCGTCATGGCTATCGTAGTCATAGTCGTAGTTGTGGTCATGGTCGTGGTCGTAGTCGTAATGTAGAAAAAGAGAGAGAGATGGAAGGAGAGGAGAACAATTTAAGAAAGAAAAAAAGAGAGAGAGATGGAAGGAAAGGAGAACAATTTAAGAAAGAAAAAAAGAATTATAACAAAAACAAATTATTTGTCGTAACGTAGACAAAATGGAAAACGATGAAGGCCTTGTTGTTCAAGATCGCAAGGCGTATCTTAATCAGCGTGTCCCATGTCCTTGCTCTCAATGCAATCTGGCAATTAGACGAAAATGTCGATTGTCTATAGAACACATACGATGATTCAACGAGTTTCAATCTGAGATCATTGATTAGGTGATTGCAGATTTTCAACAAACGGTAAGAAAAGTTAATATCAATCATGCATTGTACTCACAAGCTAATTGAATACCATATACAATAAGATTGGGTGTGGCTGGCAAATTTTCTATCCAGGGAGGTGATGTCTCATCCCAAGGAGGAGTGCACCCTTTGCGGCCAATTAGAAGAGTTCATGGGCGTGTGATGGATGGAGTGCATGAGCCAATACACCACTTGCAAGGCACTACCCAATCTATATCATCAATGCCAGAGGAGGCAGGCAGCCTTCCAGACCTACCTAAAATCTTGGAGCCTGAGATGGAGGCAATGATCGATGCATTGATTCCCATGGATGTCGAGACTTCTGATCCACTTAGAGAGGAAGCATCCATACCATTAGATGATGGGTGCCGAGTATCTCGCCTAAAGACACTGCTTGCACTCTTAAGTGTGCAAGCAAAATATGGGTGGAGCAATGCGAGTGTGATCGAGTTGTTCAAGTACCTTGTACATACACCTCGTTGATTTCTTTTCGACACTATTATTAAAAATATTTGTGCTTTTTCAAGGTGTTTTATAATTTTTTTCAGATTATTGAAATATCATATATTATCACTTGCAAATACCATGCCTAAGTCTCGTAATGATGCACGACATGTTTTACGAAAGCTTGGCATGGACTATAACAACATCCATGCATGTATCAATGATTGCATACTGTTTTGAGGAGAATACGAGACTATGGAGACGTGTCCAAACTGTGATGCTCACAGATATCAACAGGACTTGCAAGGGCAAACGATCCCTCAAAAAGTTCTCAGACACTTTTCGCTTATCCCCCGCATAAATCACATGTTTCGTACGTCCGATATGGCGAGTTTGACAACGTGGCATGCGCAGAATAGGTCCACAGATGGAGTTCAACGAATATCAGCGGATTCATGCGCATGGAGCCACATTGACTCTACCTTTCCAGGCTTTGCCCGAGAGCCAAGGAATCTTCGGCTCGGTCTTGCAATGGATGGCGTGAACCCATTCGGCCTACACTCAACTTCTTACAGTGTGTGACCTATAGTCCTTGTCAAATACAATATCCCTCCATGGCTTTCTACGAATAAAGGACATCTCATCCTTAGCTTACTCGTCCCCGGTCGCTACAAAGTCAAAAATATGGACGTGTATCTTTGTCCGCCAATATTCGAGCCATTCTCATGTGGACGATGCATGACTTTCCGGGATTCAGAAGGTAAATAGGCTTCCGTTCTTGTTGGTAATATCTATATTTTATCTCGTTTAAGCTTGTATTCACTAGGTCGTGGTGTTGAAACAGGTCTGGTTACCTCAAGTTATCATGCATGTCCATTGTGCGGGCCACAGTTAGACTCCCTAAGGTCATGAACCATAAAGAAGATGGTATATCAAGGACACACCGCTTTCTTGCAAGAGGGTCATGAACTCAGAGAAGGTTTTCTTGGATGACCTCCAACACGTATGAATGCTACAAGCTGGTACGAGTTGAAAATGGTCCATACGGAGTCACATCCAAACGGAATGTGGCGGTTCTCAGTTTTCTACGAGTTGCCATATTGAATCCACTTACAGGTCAACCACTTGTTGAATCCCATGCATATTTTTAAGAATGTGGGCAGCTTGCTATGGGACCACATCACAGGAAAGAGAGACACTATAGGGGCACGAATGGATTTAAAGGAGGTAGGCAAGATGGAGGCGCTTTGGTCGCAGTCGAGTGCTGATGGTCACGTGCAGCTACCTCACGCTCCTTCGGTTTTGTCCACTAAAGAAGAGTGCATTGTGAAGCAAGTAATCAATTCTATCCGCACTCTGATAGGTATGATGCGTTCTCTCAGATCTGTATTTTCTAAAGACGACCAATTATCAGGGCTAAAATCCCATGACTGGGATAAGATATGTCAGGTTTGTACTACGAATGGATTGTAATTGGCGTGCGCATTTTGCTATTTGGAGTGTAGCCATTGTTCATAATGCTCTCTCATTTGTGCCAGTTTATACTACCGATTGCGATCGCACGATGCCTTACTCCAGAAATACGCGGGGCCATTTATAGGTTGTCGACTTTGGTGCGACGGATCTCATAGAAGGAGATTAAGACGTCCTCTATTGAATCCGCGAGGCGGGGAGCAGTGGAGATGGTTTGTCTCTTTAAGAAATACCTACCTACCAGCATGCTCACGATACAAATCCACCTTCTTGTGCATCTTGTAGATGAAGTGGAGATTGCTAGACCTATCCATACGCGATGGATGTTCTTCTTGGAGCGCTTTATGAAAACCTTGAAAGGCTTTGTGCGACAACGAGCTCGGCCAGAAGGTAGCATGGCTGAAGGTTGGTTGGTGTCTGAGGCGCTAATGCATATTTCACAATGGCTACCAAGGGTGGATCCAGACAACAAAATGCTATGGTTGCTGAAGGACGATGATAGATTGACCGGAGATGTGGTGGTTGGAAATGGGGCAGAAAAAAGAATGGATGCTGCAATGGAGGAGAAGGTGAATCGCTTTTGTATGTTGCATCATGCCTCTATGGAGACGTGGCTCGCCAAGTACCAGATCGCTAGGCAAGATCGAGAGGAAGCGCAATCTGAATTTCAACGTAGTACATGCCATCAATCGATTCGATATCCCAATGGAGGAGATGCCGCGATTCATATCAACACAATGGTTGCATGGAGCTTTGACTGCAGCGTCTCGCGAAGGGGCAGAGGTCTCAATGGAGGAGTGGAAATTCTCGAGGGGATGTAGTCCAAAGGTGATGAGGTGTTTAGGATTTGTCGTATCTATATTTTATATATGACAACTAATTTGAGTGTTTCAATGTACAGTACAAAATACATAGTGCAATGTGGTCGCGTGGATGGCATTTTCACATGGAGCGTATTGACAAAATGCGCTCCACAATGGACTGTGGTATCATGGTAAGGTTCGAGTAGGAGAGTCGGCGACGAGCAACAGATCCAAACATGGTTATAGATGAGATGGAGTATTTTGAAAACTTGAAAAGTATTGTTATGGTGGATTACCATAGCTTCTCCATGATACTATTCGATGTGCAGTGGTTCAAAGTGGTACTTGAAGGAGCTGGAGCAACATTTCGACGAGGTCCATCTGGATTTCTCGAAATAGATTCTGAAAAAAAATGGACGGATTTGTATGACACCTTTGTGTTGCCGGCCCATTGTGAACAGGTGCATGAACTCATTTGTTTGTTAATTGTATTACGACATGGTACATGTCACAATAATTTAATCTCTCTTGTACGTGTTTGTGAACAGGTAATCTTCTATCCAAACCCCCGACAACCTCAATGGTGGTATGTTATACCTTTAACTCCCTGAAGTGCGAGAGTATATTATCAAAGCGATGTTCCGAGCATAGATGAGGACAATATGCAAATAGAGGGGTCGATATTACGACGAGTGGAGATCACCGAAATCTTGGAGCATGTAGAGGAGCCAGCATCGGTTTACAATTATGGAAATACAGGAGTCCAAGAATTCTTTGAGAACGAGGGGGACTCATCCTTTTGTGGTGACATGTCTATCGACCTTCCAGTGTATGTGGAGTTGTGTCAGGAGATTGACATGGGACCATAGGATACTTCATACTTGGAGCATCCACTTACTCAATTCGTTGACTAATCGCTTATAAGGGTACATAAGATATGCATTTTAAGTGAGATCATTTTTTTAGGATTTATATTACCGTGCTTTGTATGATTTAAATTGATTATGCTAACATCATTTTTTGTCTGTGCAGGTGACATTTTCAAGATGAGTCAAGGGATGAGAGATAAGGAGTTGCAAGATATCTTCACACGCATGTCTCCAGATCAGATCGCGAGATTCAGAGACATGGCAGACCAGGAGCTATCTTGGACATCGTCAGGTCGCTCTACTGGATCTACTTCGACACGATCAGATGCTTCAGCTTCGAGCAGACGAGGTCGACGCTCCAGACTTGGGCCAGAGGAAGGGAGTGCTTCAGGGTTAGGGGGATGTTGTAGAGATACAGAGGCAGTGAGCCCACAGTCGGCACGAGATACAGGTGCGACTCCTCACTCTCGTGGCGGTTCCAGGGAGCGTGGCTCAGGTGGATGTTATGGAGGCACAGACATGGTGCCTCCGTCTCGTCGTTCTGTTGGAGTTGTGTCACCTCCAGGATTTGTCACACCTGTGGGAACGTTTACTCCAGTTACTCCGGCTTTTGCTCAGCCATCTGCAGGTGGCACCCCTATGGGTGCCACTCTGACAGATACTATCCCGATCAGTACACCGAATGCACAGGGGTCTCTTGGATATGCCCAGGAGCGTGGACATAGGTGGGAGAGGACCCATCTTAGGCATACCCCAGGGGGATATGCCTATCTTGTCGATGATAGGTCAGGAGCCATCATTATGAATGATGAGGGGAGGAGGGTGATGGCTCGTATGAGAGAGTTGTGCCAACAAGTTTTTCGGCACAACGTCTTAGATCATTGGAAAAACATACCGGAGGGGAGCAAGGACTACATAGTAGCATCCTTGCAGGAGGAGTTTCCGGTTCCAACCTCAGCAGATAGATTTTCTACGGGCTGGATGATGGACTGCATGCGTGCATATATGTCACACAGACGATCGGACGTACGCAAGGCACTCATCAAGAGTGGGTTGCAAAGCCCGAGTGACTAGACGTGGACGACTGGTACCGACTGAGGGAGGAGGCTACAGATTCTCCAGGACATTGGAGTCAACAGCGCGAGGCGGCGAGGACATGACTAGAGGCCGGAGTGGTCCATCATCTTGGGAGTGGCGGCCACAAGATATATTTGGAGGACTTTGTAAGTTTTTCTTTTGATTTTCTTGCTTATTTTTTTGCAATATCATTTGTACTAACAATCATGTTTCTAACAGTTAGTATTTTGTTTTCTTTGCAGCACTCCATTACAAATCGCGATCCGACTAGCCTTGAGACTCGATATGCAGAGAGGCACAGTCTCACTGCATTGATCGACTAATTGTATAGACGCGGCGGCCCTGTAAGTCACTCATCTTTCTTGTCCGTAGTTACCATGTTTAATTAGAATGCATTATTGTATGGTGGATTGATGTATTGTTGTTTCTTTTTTTGCAGAGTCCATTCGATGCTCCTTTGCGGCAGGACGAGCTTTCGGATGGCGAGGATATGTAGCTCGTCCTTGGATCCCTGGAGCTCATACACCTTTCTTTTTTGGTCACCTGATCTGTGTAGGCCTTTTAAATGATGATGAACTTGCATACTGCATCTAAATCAGCCCAATCATCATCATCCATATTCTCGGATTTAATATATTTGTTTCTTAGTGGCTTAATCTACCATTTTTGCACCAAAATCTGCCATATTTGAGACATCCAATAGCCATAGTTGGTGCCATCCAACTTGGAAATGTTAAACAAATCCGTATCTTTGAGATGACCAGTCATAATGAGTCAAACAAAGGCAGACTATGCAAAAAACAGCCTACTATAATTAGCAGTAAACATATCAAAGCCACTATCAAAACAAGCTAAAAATAAGAGAAACTATTAAAATAACCAGCTATTCACCAAATAGTACCAAAATTACATCAAAATAACATGGTTAAGCTTAGTAAATACATCATAGTCCGCATAAAACAGCTTGTTGTAATAAATCATAGTAGTGAGAAAAAGAGAGCAAACAATGAGCTAACAGTGATCCAAAGTCAAGTATGACTGCCATGTCAAAACTTGCATGAAGCAAGCATATAACAAACACTATAGTATCCAAGAACCATGAGCCAAACACCCAAATACCTGACAAAGGTCAATGTATGTTCAAAGGGAAGATGGGGATTAAATCAGCCCAAAAGCATCCAATGCAGACAAGTATCTATCAAGAGCATAGACATGCAAGAGATCCCAATCTCATCTACTCAAGAAGCTCAACTACATAAACCACAAGATCTGCAATATCCAGAGATAGCATGAATCTCCCACTGGTAGAAAGATCGATCTCAATTGAGCAACCAAGCTCAAAGATAGCATGTATGTGAATGCATAAGACATCATGGAGCCAAGACTATATATCAATGGAGCATCCAGAGCAAGGGGAATGATTAAGCTTCACCTATAACATCAAGTACATCATGTAGCAGTCAATGTCAAATCTCTGACAACCCAAATAATCATTCAAGGGCTCCAAAGTATGCAAATGAATGCCCAACTGAAGCTTCAAGTGGCAATCAAATATAGACATTTTTGACATATGCATCAAAGCATGCACCGAAGGGTCAAGCATATACCATAGGCATAATGACTGTCACAAAGCATGCCACTGTAAACCAATGTCAATCAAATGCAACCAAGACGGAGCTCAATTGAAGCTCAAAAGGCACTCTGGAGCAATACAAGACATGCGCCAACCTCCATATACATCCATGTAGTCATATAAGTCACTCGAGAAGCACACGTGACCAATAGGCAGAGTATACACTGACTAAATAGGCTTCAACCCTAGTTATTACAGCAATAAATTCACTATCAAAACTGAGTAAATTAGTCCTCAAATGAATCTCAAAGCCACCTCAAATCATGGGCATATGATATACCAATGTATTAGCATCAATAGTACATATCAAGAGTGCATATACAACACCCAAATTATGACCAGAATAAATAGGCATATAAAATCCATGTTAAAAGAGGTTCAGCCCTATTTATATAGTAGTGAATACACTATCAAAACAAGCTATTTTAGTACCAAAATCAGCTCCAAATCCAACCTATAACATGAGCATAGCATTCCCATACATATAGACATCACTTCAGCATAACCGGGCATCATAAGACCAACAAAGCTGACCATAGATGCAACAAATAGAGGGCTGCCCTGTATTTCTAGCTAGCAAACCTCAACCAAAATAGAGTAAATGAAGTGGTTAAATCAATCCAAAATAAACTCCAACCAATGACATAGCATCCCCAATATATAAGCATCAACCAGCCATAATCGGGCATCTTCCAACCAATGGCAATAAGTGTAGACATCAAAGATAAGTGATGCCATGTTTTATGATAGTCTGTGGACTATTGTAGCAGTTCAAAACTGAAGCTTAGCACTCAAATGGAATTCCAAGAGTGGAAGGATCAATGCCAAGCATCAAAACCAAGTGTATAAGTGCTTGTATAGCTACCCAATGAAGAAGATATGTAGTAGGAGATGAAAAACATGAGATGCTGCTAAAAAAGGGCATGTTCCACACAATGTGATGCTACACCAGTAAGGTGAGGGCTATGGGGGTTTCTCCAACTTACTCGAGAAGGCTCAAAGAGAGTGCCCAAGAAGAATGCAACCGATAAGAAGCTCGAACAGAGTGGTTATGGCTGCCAACAAAGAGATGAATGTTGTAGGTATTCGAATGGAAGTTGAGAGTATGTTGGACCAAGCTTGAGCTCACAAAGAAGAAGGCTCTGATACCAGTTGAAGGGAGGTGAGCCCTGAAGTGGAAGCATAAGCGAGAGCAAGAGCTATGATGGCAGGAGCAAGAGCAAGAGAGAGACACACACAATGTGGGAACTCCAACAGTCACAATATGTGACCGGCCTTCCCTTTATTCAAATATCATTGAAAGAATAAAGAATGAAGTGACAGTGATGAGTGCCCACCACCTGCAGTGTGTAAGCGCGAGTACTGTCAGTGTAGTAATACACGGGCAACTAGGCAAAGGCACCTTTACCCGCAACACTCTTTAGTAGTCACAAAATCCCTTCAGCACATACCTGGGACTCAACCCTTAAAACTCCTTCAATAGGTTCTCATAATCTCTCAGAGAGAACTTAGGTTTCTTTGCATCAGCCTATGCTTCAATTGGCCTTAATGAGGGAGAAGATTGGGCTTGTTAAGGGAGGTCAGGGAGTGTGGTATCAACTTGTTTCCTCCTTCTCTTATGGTGATTGGTTGTAGTAAGCATTGGGAGGGGGGTTATTCTTTTCTGGGTGCAGAGGCTAGTAGGCTTGACATGCACACTTCCACAATTGCAAATTGTATACCCACACTTGTCTAATAAGAGATCAATGTATAAGATGTTGGTTAGTTGTAGTGTGGATGACAAAATAGTAGGCATGCTATATAGTCATAGAATCTAAAAGACAATGGAGGAGTGGACATTGTGTAAGGCTAAGAGAAGGGTAGACTACATGGGCAACATGAGGGATGAGAATGCAAGAAATAGTAGGGAGTGTGAGACATGAGACCTTGAGAGATGGGAGATTTATAAATGGTGAATGATACATGTTGTGCTTATCTAGGCCCTTTGATTATGGAGAGGGTTAGCAACATCATTGATTTGCAATCCTGGGATTTTTATAGGTTGCAGTGGGGTACTCAGGATTAATGTAGGGTGAGTGAAGTTGCAAGGCATAAGTATAGGGAGTAGAACATGAGAGTAGTAGGTGGTGCTTTTTGTTTATAATAGCATGAATGTGTTGATTGGAAGGAGATCTGTAGAGACAGACCTTTGACACGCTTTTGTTTTTGTGTTGTGCAGGTAGGCGTGAATGCACTAGAAATAGGGTAGCATGAGAAGGGGAAATAGTGGTCGCATGCATAGAAAAAAGTGTTTGCTTTTTGGTGCACATCCCAAGTATAATTAAATTATATTTCTTTGTTCTTTGGCTCGAAACCTACCTTTCTAAATAATCTTCTTTTGGGCGTCGACCTATTACTACTGCCTTTACCCTAATAGTTTGAAAACTAGTCATAATCTTTCATCCGTAAGTCAAATAAACAAACTTTCTTCAACAAATACGGAGCCTTAAAGGTAAATTACAAGGCCGAGGTAATTCTATGAGCAAGTACCTTGAATTCTTCTTTGATCAGACTACTATAATAAATTCCTTCAAGTTGTTTTATATACTAGAGTTGAGCTTCTAACTATCCTAACTTGTACATACATGATTCTAATGAAAGCAAACTTGGAACGAGGTCTCACAATCTATTGAAAATTGCTAGGATGCCATTTAACATACTTAGATCCACCAACAAAAACACCAGCAAATAGATTTTATGTTGGATTTATCTTCTTTCATTCTCCTTAAGAATCTCATGATTTTGCAAATACTAGAGCACATGAAGTATTTAAGGATCTCATGATTTTGCAAATACTAGAGCACATGTACCATAAAAATTGATTGATATCTCAAAGTATTTAAGAATTATCTATTTGATTACTCTTAAAAACCCTAATGATAACCAATCCTAGTCTCTTCATACTAACTAGGCCTTTCTTACTATCCCTTATTAATATAGCAAGTAGATATTTAAGTAACACAAGGAAATAAATTGGATTTTGTGAAGGGTGTTGATATACCTCTGATTGATTTGCATCATCTATGCACTCCTATAATTGAAGCATATTATGAGGATGAAATGGGAGAGAGAAAAGATAAGAATGAAATTAGAAGTTGAAGCTTTACATGTGAATTAATGTTATCGAATTATATTTATCACAGTATTTAACTAGAATGTACAATGTAAATAAGATGCTTTTTATTTTATTTATTGTGATTTTTTTCTATTTGCTACATGATCTATGACTTATTGCACAAAACATTAGTGTAAGTCATGAATCATGTGGCAAATAGATAAGATCCACAATAAATAAAATAAAACTCAAAATTTTCACATTAAATTTTGATAAAATAACATGATAATATAATTTCATAACAATTAGACCTCACCATGTCTATATTCGTTTGCATTCATCCCAATACAGCCTCCATTTGCCTCCTCTCTCTCTCTCTCTCTCTCTCTCTCTCTCTCTCTCTCTCTCTCTCTCTCTCTCTCTCTCTCTCTCTCTCTCTCTCTCTCTCTCTCTCTCTCTCTCTCTCTCTCTCTCTCTCTCTCTCTCTCTCTCTCTCTCTCTCTCTCTCTCTCTCTCTCTCTCTCTCTCTCTCTCTCTCTCTCTCTCTCTCATGAAGGACTCGATCCTTTAACTTCCAAATGTTTGCATGCTACTCTCTTCACCACATGGGTCTATTTATAGGATTTGGGAGCAGGGGGAGTAGAGATAGTGTCAATCAAAGATATGATAGAGAGAGAGACTTTTATTCTCATGATTAGGGGGAGGAGAGGTGTTGATCACCAAATTGGTGGTGGGGAAAAGTTTTATTTCATGTGTGTGAAAGTCCCGTCAAAGTATACAATCCACATGAGGGAAATGACACCTTTTAGGAAGGGTGGAGAATAATGGCACACTAACTCATGGTATTTCTAATCCGAGAGGGGGGAAGGTCTTAATTAAAAGGGGAATCATCTTTATGACAGTAAATTGGGGGGGGGGGGGGGAATTTATATCTTTTTTAATATTTAAAAAAAGGGGTGTATTAAATGTTGCTTTGATAGGAATTAATTAAGGAGGTATCCATTTGCTAGTTCGATTATTAGCGTTCTACTAGCATGTTCAAGTTCCAATTGTAATCTCTTTATACACCTAGGAGAGATGAAAGAATGAGTGGCACCACAGTCAATGAGGATTTGAAAGGGTTTACCTTGGCAATTTGCAAGAACTTGCAGGATGGAATATTGTCATCGAGCCTCATGATTGTTTATGGTTTCATGGATGGTGCTTCTATTTGCTTCTTCTTATCTATTAGAGTCTTCTTCTTCTTCCCGAGCTAGGAACCAAGCACAACCATTTTGAGATGCTACATAATATTATTCTAGAAGCAGCCAGTAGCCTATATGAGTTTGCTGCATATTGTCATCTAGCATGCACTCATTGAAGCTACATAAGTGCACCAAGCCATTAGATGTGCTTTAACAAATATAGAAAGGAATCGACGCCATGTGACCCAACTGCTTCTTCTTGTAGGTGTGTTCACCTACACAACACTTTCCCAGTGGGTTGTATATTATGTCTCTCTCTAGTTTAAACGTAAAAGGAATTAATTGTGTTAAGAGCAAGCCCTGAATATGAGATGATTGTCTAATAGTAAAAACATCTAGAGACAAATTGTGAAGCTTTACCTCATATTTTTGAGGGATTGTGTGCATGTACTTGTCGGTTGCTATATAAAAGGCAAGAAGAAACACTAACAGTGAAGAGAGATCATCAAAGAGTAGCAATGCTACTTGGGGGGTTACTAACCGCCATGGTTCATCCAAGATAGCTAGCAAAGCTTTAGAGGAGGGGAGATGAAAGCATGTTTTGAAAATCATAACCCACAATCTTTGCGAACTAATCACATGACAAAAGCTTGGACTAGGATTTGAAAATTATAACCCACAAGATTTTGTGAAAAGATTAAACTAGTTTGAGCTTGCTACTACATGAAAGAAGCCATGCTAGAAGTGTTTCAATAAGGTATTAACAAAATGAAGAAACCTTGAAATACACAAGCACATTTGTAGCTTTTCAATAGTGAATAGGCATGGTTTAACGTGTGCTTCACATTTCAATCAATTGAATGTAGATAGTGTTGCTTGTTCAATTCTTGCTCTAATCGTCTTAAGTCTTATTAATTTAAATCTTATTGCTCATATAGCACTTCGTTTTCTCCAAAAACATGCATGTAGATTTGATAACTCATGAGACAAATTTATGTTATAAGCAATATGATTTAGTTATTGAATAAATAATGTCTTGCTTAAAGATGATTTAGTACCTAAATAAATAATGTTTTTCTTTTTTCGAAAGGAATTCATAATATTTAGCTAGGGCATGTACTTGATAGAGCATACTATTATTTCTCAAAGGGAAAATTTACATTATGCCACTTTAGAGGACATAACATGGCTAATAGCTAGGGCATGTACTTGCTAGGTTAGAGCATACTATTATTTCTCAAAAGGAAAAATTACATTAGGCTACTTCAGAGGACATGGCATGGCTAAGAGAACAATCTACTCAAATACCCATACCCTAACCAATGAGTATATCATAGTCTAGCATATATTTGTTTGAGTTAATGTTAGCCTATGGGATATTTCAATAGCTATATAAATTGATGTATTTTGACTAGTATCATATCTCAAAGGAATACTTGTTGAACCCAAGGGAGACCCTTGATAATCCCTCTTCTTAGAATCTTATCATAGGGGTAATACATCCAAAAGCCTAAAATTTAAGGGATATGCACCCCATAATTCATAAGGAATAAATAGGTAATATAATAAATTTTTTAAATAAAGAATTTTGGATGGGTCATAATGTTGGGTCATTATAATGAATTGAAGTATTAACTAAGTTCAATGATATTTTCAATAAAAGTAGCTTATAAAAAAATCCATAGAGACCCAAGAATACTTGTAAATAATGACTTGCTCTCACAAATCTATGTTACTTTGAAACCCAATAGGGAAGTGATTATGTGACTTTAACTATCAATTTCTTGGATTGATGTACACTTTAGGAGGAATTCTAAGATGATGTAGAATATTCATTATGAAATGTTATTATTTGTCATGATGTCTTAATGAGATATTGGATTTTCTTTGAAAGGGATAATTTCCTAGATAGAAATAGGTCTAAATTGCCTTGGATTTGTTTATTATTGTTTGAGGGGGGGGAAATGGGGGGTCTAGGGAGGCATGTTTCGATGATCCCAATAACTCTCACCAAGATTCTCTCACCAAGACTCAAAGTTCGTCATGGATGCTAGGACCAAAACTAGGACAAGAGATCTCTCCAAAGTGGTGTACCCTACTCTTGAGGCACATGGGAACTAGTGAGGCTTTGATATTAATATCGATCACATGCTAAAGTTAGCAAGCTGAGATAAAGTAGAAACCTTGCAAGCATGGTGGATATTACAAGGCTCCTACACTAGTTAAGGGATGGGATAATTAGTATCTAGGTATTTTTGAATACAGGCCCTGGTGAAGGGATGGTTTTGCTTATGAGGCATAGTACCTTGGAGAAGGTATGGATTTAGACACATGTTTAAAATTATTTTTCTAATGGATTGTATTCCTTGTTTTCGTGTTATGCAATAAGCTACATGCACAAACCTAGTTCTTAAAATCTAATTAAAGAAGTTAGTTTTAAGTGTCCAAACTAATTATGTTAGGATAATTAGAAAATTAAACAATGCCTTGGGTGCATGTGTAGAAAGCAGGTGGGCAACTTTCTAGACAAAAGTGTCCTATGGAAGGGTGGACCCGATAAGTCAGGTGCTTCTTGATTAGGATCAATTTATGAAAGCCGGTAGGGTCCGTGCCTTGGAACTAGCTAAGACCAATTTTAGGGGGCCTAGGTGAGATTATGCCTTACAATGGTTAGAGGGATTAACATTCTACTCCCTGTCATTTCTCACACTCATTGAAATAGGATTCTCTCACCATGAATCAAATTCACTCATTGTCAATGGAGCAATGATTACTTATTCAGTCATGGTTATATGTATTCATTCCATATGATGTTCTATGTATGTCATTGTATATGATGGGTGCCCAACCTTGGCATCTTTGAGATTTAGCACCACACAAGAACGAATGAGAAGATGAAGTTTTTGTAACTGGATTCTCTATCATGGTTAGTCTACATACTTTATGCTTCGGTGTAGTGGTTTGTTCTAAACTCTCTCTCTCTCTCTCTCTCTCTCTCTCTCTCTCTCTCTCTCTCTCTCTCTCTCTCTCTCTCTCTCTCTCTCTCTCTCTCTCTCTCTCTCTCTCTCTCTCTCTCTCTCTCTCTCTCTCTCTCTCTCTCTCTCTCTCTCTCTCTCTCTCTGTGCATGCGTGCATGTGCGTGTGCATGTGCGTGCACGTGCATGTGTGTGTGTGCGTGCGTGCGTGCACCCGCGCACATCAATTGGCCTAATGCCAATTTTTATTACTTTGGACTAACATGCAAAGGAGAAAATTCAAATTGATGGCATATAAGTATGTACAATGACAAAACAAGATGGAATCAAAGATCCCGATCATGTTCTATTTTAGATGCCATCAACAAGCATGAGGCACATCCAAAGAGGAAGGCATACCAATTAGGGTAACTTCTACCTCCTTTTCAAAGTGCACCCCCACTCTATCTATCATCTTTCTCTCTTCTTCTTATGATCCCTCCTATATGACTCTCCTTTTGCATCCCCCACCATTCCCTCCTCCTTCTCACCATCCCTCATTCCCACATCCTCTACCCCTCTCCCTCCATTATCCTTGCCAACCCCCACAACTGCTCCCCAAAACAAACCACATGTCCCTCTACCAACCAAGGAAATCACATTTTCTATTTTTCTAAAGCCATGGGCCAGTGTAGGTGACATGTAAGAGGCTACATCAAGGCAAGAATTTTTAAAGACAGTAGATGGCAACAAGTGGAACCATGGCCTATTGAATACAAGCTTCACACACACACACACACACACACACACACACACACACACACACACACACACACACACACACACACACACACACACACACACACACACACACACACACACACACACACACACACACACACACACACACACACACACACACACACACACACACACACACACACACACACACACACACACACACACACACACACACACACACACACACACACACACACACACACACACACACACACACACACACACACACACACACACACACACACACACACACACACACACACACACACACACACACACACATCTCAAGTATGTATATCCTCAATTCTTTACCTACTAACGTGAAGAGGTGGCTATAATAATTGTTTCATGCATGTATGTTGGATGGAGATAAGTCTTTTGTTGAGAGAGAATGGGTGGAACCAAGGTGCAATAGGGCCTACTGTGTGTGTGTGTGTGTGTGTGTGTGTGTGCGCGCGCGCGCGCGCGCGCCCGTGTGTGCACTCTCCCTTTCCATCTTAGCATGTAAGAAGCTCCAAAAGTAATAATGAATGCCTCTATTGACTTTATTTGCATGGGTAGTTATCTCATCTAAGATTGATATCGCATGTCTAATAGCAATGATATATGCCTATGCTAATGTGTTTTTGTACATGCATGTAAAGATTGATGAGATAGGATTTCATTGGAGAGGGGGAAACATAGCTAGAGTGGCACAGGTGACAAGAGAATGAAAGAGATGATGAGATGGGGGAAAACGGTGGCACACACTTGTCTTTGTCAATTTGTACACACACACACATAATTATTCTTGCTAAAATATAACAACGTATTGATTTTAGAATGTGGAGTAGTTAAAGGTATTTGACAATAAGTATGGCAAGAAGCTTGAAGTTACAATAAAGCCTTTGTCTCACTCTATGAGTTCAATGATTGGACATGGATGGAATACTTCTACTCTCTCTCTCTCTCTCTCTCTCTCTCTCTCTCTCTCTCTCTCTCTCTCTCTCTCTCTCTCTCTCTCTCTCTCTCTCTCTCTCTCTCTCTCTCTCTCTCTCTCTCTCTCTCTCTCTCTCTCTCTCTCTCTCTCTCTCTCTCTCTCTCTCTCTCTCTCTCTCTCTCTCTCCAAGATTCTCCCATGGACACTAGCAAATAAGGAAAGAAAATAAGAGAATATGAGATTATTCATTTATGTCTCTTATTCTTTGCTATAGCCTAGGCACATAGGCTTGCTAGGCATTTTAGTTTTACTTGCAATTTTGTACAATTTACATGAGAGGGATACCAATGATTGGATTTACAAAAAACATTCTTTGCATACTGCTAGACTAGTCTTGAGACATAAAATATCAATAAAGATGCAATTTAGAGAGACGTAGAGGCATTTAAAATCTCTAAAAATTAATCCATAATTTTGTTCACATTTGTCTTAATCTCTCCTTGCTATTTTTAGTTAGCAATTATTATGTGCTATGTTTGTTGACATTTTAGTAATTACTATTCTAGCATATGCTACTTTAGCAAGTTATTGATGTCATTTAACATTGCCCCCTCCTAGATGATTACTAGTTCCTTAACAGTCTTCATCAAAGCTTGCATAGCACACACCATAGATGGGGGATGCTAGGACTTGAGTAGTAAGGTTTTATGGAGGACAATGATTGATTGATGTTGTTGAAGTGGACATAGAGCATTGCTTGAAGTGGTTGATTCAATAAGCACTTTGCTAAGTCTAGCATGCATGGCTTGTGAAAGTGATGACAAATAAAGAAGATCATTTACAACATGTAAGGAGACCTTTGACACATTAAGAAATCATAAACCCTTTGCAAAAGAAAGCAAGTTTATTTTCATAAAAAATAACGTGGAATATATATGTCACATAATTGGATCTAAAGAAGATCCAATGTATCAAAGATTGGCCTATTCCTACCAACTCTAGTTCATCAAGAGAATTTCTTGGACTTTCTTCATTATATCGATGCTTTATGAAGGATCATACTCATGTAGTTGCTCCACTCAATGACTGACTGAAGCATGAGGCTATCTTTCAAGATGCTATAGCCACAAAGAGCTTCAATGAGCTAAAATCACTTCTTATTTCAGCACCTATTGTGATATGTCTAGAATTCTCTAAGGAGTTTACTATATGTGGGGATACTAGTGGTCCTTGCACCAAGCTACTTTGTGTTAAGATCATGGTGTGATTGTTTATGAGATTAGAAAGCTTGATGATAAGGAAAGAGAACTCCATGTTTATGAACAATAAATGTTTGCTATCCTTTATGCCATTGAGAAATGATATCATTATCTCTACGGTAGCCACTTTAAAGTTAAGAGTGAATATAGGGCTTTGAAATATTTCCTTTCACAACCCAATCTATCTCCCAAGTAGAGGTGGTCAACTACTCTCTAAAGGTGTGATTTTGAGATATCATACATGGCTAGAAAAGACAATCTAGTGGATGATACGCTTTTTAGGATGGGGGCGTGTTCAATTTCTTCTAAGTCCACTATCCACCATAAGGATTGGATACAAAACATGCAAATGGTATAGGAAGGTAATGCGAAAGACTGTCCAAACTTCAAGTGGCATAATGGACTCCTATGGTTCAAAGGAAGACTCTATTTAGTACCCCAAACCACTTTTATGCAGCACATACTTTAAGAGATGCATTCCTTTTATTTCACTAGTCATCTTGGGTAACTAAAGAATTTTGATAAGATCCGCAAAGAGCTTTTATAGGAAAGGGATTTGGAAGGACGTAAAATACTATGTCTCTCAATGTAAGAAAGTTTCTCATTGGCAAAAAATACTCATAAAATATTGAAAAGCCGTGATCAGGTTAACCATGGCTAATACTCATATTAATATGTTGAAATAATTCAACAAGGAAAATGGATATGGCAACAAGATACCCACCTCTTACAATGTTGGAGCAAGATACTCACCCTTAGCTATGGTGGAAGGTCTAAGAATAGGAGTTCTCAAAATGAAAATTGATTAATTGCAAAAAGATTTATCATCCTTTACAATTCCAGCCTTTTATACCCATCCCAAGTCCTCATGAATATTTCCCCCTAAACTAAGGTTACAATGTCCTTTATTAGCTTTATTACAAACCATCCTCTCCTAAAGAAGCTTTGTCCTCAAAGCTTGAGAATTGGAAGAGCACAAGAATGAATTACATGGATAATAACTCATCATGAAGTATGATTGTTGATTATGCTCCACAAAGTCATGAAGAATCCTGCTCAAGAAATAAATTGCATCATAAGCTTGAAATTGCGAAAACCTTGCATGTTGTCCTCAATGGGTCTGTTATAGTAAATGAAGCATAACTTTGATAGAATGCATGCTTGAGACATACGAGGTATGAAAATGAAGTATACAACCCAATATATCCTCTCATGTCATAACAATTGGGTTTCTCTATGGAAGGATTCTTGATGCCTTTGAAAGGATGGTTGTATACACTTGGAGTAGGTATAAAATCTTTGTTTGAAGCTTTCTAAAAATGAATGTCAGTAAAGCCAAATACCCCCAGGATCAAACAAATAGCCAACAAAATAATCATCACATCCAAAAGTATCCACTATAGAAAAAATACTTTCCATCATCACCTCCCGAGTCCAATGGAAACAAAGAATCATCCTCATGGTCCTTCGGATCAAATGTAGACAAAAAGGTATTAAATGAAAACGTATCATATTCTTCCATAGATTATCGTATATCTTCATTAGCTGCCCAAACTTCATCATCAATCTTCTCATGATCTTCTTCATTAAATTCTTCATGATTTGCATAAGCCTCTTCCATAGGTTGATGTATATCTTCGTAATTACTTCAGCTAGAAGTACATTGTCTTCATTGGACCCATCATGCTCATCCACAGCTCCTCAATGACCCAAGTTATTCTTGCATTCTTCGCCTTGCATTTGTCTTTATGATTGGAAGACATTGTTTCAACACATTTATAGCATAAACCTTGAGCATGCAATTCTCTTACCATGTCACTCGTTAAGTATCCCCTTCGAGTAACCTTGGCTGAAGTTTCTCTCACATAGTTAGTCAACTTGCTATCATTATTTGCTTCAATAATAGACCTACAATATACATAATAAGTAGATAACTCGTTCAATAGAGGAGAACATGGATGTAGCCTCTCATAATCATGTTTCCCAAATGCATGTGAATGATCTCCACCATTCAAATGTGGGCCAAAATAAGAAGTCTATGCATCTCCTATTGAGATTTGCAATCACATCCATGCTGCCTCTTTGAAGGAGCAGATGGGCTGAGGACATGCAGGCTACAGGAATCCCATAGGCATAAAGAGAAAGATTGGCACCTACCCATCTCTATTTAATATTGTACTTGCTTGTCACTTTCATATGAGATGAATGCAATGTCATTTTCATTTTGTTATTCAACATAGTGTACTTGTTGCTTGTCTTCTATACTTCAGACAAGTCTCTTGGTCTTTATCATGTCAGTGTCTACATGAGTTTAGTCTATGTCTATGAGCCACCATAGCTTCCATGCTCTAGATCCCGTGTTTTGACATGGTATCACAGCATAACTAAGCATGGCTTAGCATGTTTCAAGTCCTCTCTCTGCTTTCTTATCTCTCCTCCATCATTGCCTAGCTCAAGGCTAAGTAATGACCTCATTTCTCAACTCTATCTTCATCAACCTTCCATGGCAGCCATAGCCAAATAGCACATAGCTCTAATTGAGCTCTTGGATCTTGCAATAGACGCATTATCTCTACACACTTTCTTCTAAGGATCTGTTTCTGACTTCAAGGCACTTCACTCTGTCCAGAAATTGTGCACGTTAGGCAAACCATATCCTAGCATTGCCGTTTTTTGAGCTCATTGTAATGACCTCATTTCTCAACTCTATCTTCATCAACCTTTATGGTAGCCATAGCCAAATAGTACATAGCTCTAATTGAGCTCTTGGATCTTGCAATAGATGCATTATCTCTACACACTTTCTTCTAAGGATCTATTTCTGACTTCAAGGCACTTCACTCTGTCATGGAAATTGTGCACATTAGGCAAACCATATCCTAGCATTGCCGTTTTTTGAGCTAATTGTCTCATTCTATGCCCATTTGCATCCGTATGCTAGCGTGCTCCCTGCGCTGTGCAATTTAACGTGCCACCATGGGGCTTTGGTAGCCTATCTACCAAGCTTCATTTCTATAAAAAAAAAATTGAAAATGATCAAGTATACACTGCACATAGAGTGAAAAACCAGGCTGCCCCTAGAAACTCTAATACAGACTCCATAGCCAAAACTCAAAAGCTTCATCTCTCCTTCATTTTCTCTCTCTTGCCACTTAAATCAGCCTCCTACCACTCTGATCTGACATCCTACTCAATTCCTAGCAATTAATTTGGCATCAAATCAGCAAGGAGGGGAGATCTTGGCAGATTTGGAAGCATTTCAAGAAGATTCAAGCATAGTGTCTCTTGACACTTATCCAGTGACTCTTATCACTTGTGTCAGCTTTGGCTTACATCATATCTGATATTTTTTGGACTACTCTAGCATCAAATCAAGGAGAGGAATACAACATTGAATATCCTAGAAGTTCTTGAAGACCTATTGAAGATTTTCCAAGCATCTAGCTCCGCAAGTATCTCTTGATACTAGTCACTCAGTGCTTTTTGAGCACTTGTGCTTGCTAGCACACTCAAGATCATTTCTTATGCTACTGAAATCTGAAAATTTTGGAGCTAATTTGATGTTATTCCTACAACTCCAACATGGGCAAGGACTCTCTAACAGTTTACTTTAAGGGGGTCTGGTTTCACACCTAGTAGACCCACATCAAGCTTATCCTAATGAAGAAGGGTCTCTGGGCCACAAGTGGCAAAGAAAAGAAGCCTCATGATGCAAACCTAGTAGTCACTTGGCAAAAGAATGATAATAAGGTACAGGCCATTATCAAACTGGAGCTAGATGATAGTTATATCCACCAGTGGATAACTGTGATACTTCACATGATACATGGAAGAGACTTGACACTTTGTTTGGTGCATAGTCTAAGTCATCAAAGTATGGTCTCTTGATTGAATTTTTTGGGCTTAACATGAAGTCCAGCACATCACTTGCCACACGTCTAAATTACATTGAAGGACTTCTAACCCAGCTTTTGAAGGAATCAACATTAAAATGGAAGAAGATGTTTGCATTGGTGTTCTGCTTAAAAGTTTGCCTCTTGAATATAATAATGTATCAACAACCTTAATCAATATTCCAAAACCTAAGCTTGTTGATATCTAGGCATCACTATTAGAGAAGGAAAAGAAGCTAAAAACTAAGGAAGAACCAAGCACCTCTAGAGATGAACAAGTGTTATATGTTGGCAACAAGTACAAAGGCAAGAAGGACCAACTTTTCTGTGAATTTTGCAAAAGGACCAAACACACCGAGAAGTTCTTCCATGCCAGAAAGAGGTCCCAAAAGGCATGTTGTGCTACAATGAAAGAAAAAGAAGACCATGGAGCAAAGGAAGAAGAAGAAGAAGAAGAAGAAGTCCACCAGGAGAAGGACAAGCCTCGTTAGTCCTTCTACGCCTACTCTGATAGATTGTTTTAGCCTTATAATGTCTAAAGTCTAAATGCTTGTATCATAACCTTGTAAACTCCTCATGTAGCCTTGTACTACAACCTTTGTACACTTTGTGAGGCCCCTATTACAGCCTCTGGATGTCCACCATGTTGTGGTACCCACACTTAGCATTTTTTGTGATAGTCTCTGGTGTTTTGCCATGTTTATGGTATGCCCACACTTTGTAGGTGTTGCTTTCACTAAAGCCTCTACACACTTTGTACTTCTAGTTGTGATTGAGGAGGGGTGTTGAGATTTGCAATCACTTCCATGCTGCCTCTTTGTAAGAGCAGATGGGCCAAGGACATGCAAGCTGCAAGAATCCCATAGGCATAAAGAGAAAGACCGGCACCTACCCATCTCTATTTAACATTGCACTTGCTTGTCACTTTCATATGAGATGAATGCAATGTCATTGTCATTGTTATTCAACATAGTGTACTTGTTGCTTGTCTTCTATACTTCAAACAAGTCTCTTGGTATTTATCATGTCAGTGTCTACATGAGTTTAGTCTATGTCTATGAGCCACCATATTTGCCATGCTCTAGATCCTGTGTTTTGATATCTGCATCATATAGATCATAAAGATACACATCATGCTGCCCAAAAAAATGTTGATCATACATATCATGCTTTTCCAAAGAATTATGTCATATGTATGTCCAAAATAAAATTGCTCAATGAATTTTTTACCATAATGTGGGTGCTACTACCCATGAAATGGTTGATGATCACCATAATATTGACCATGGGATGGCTAACCATCATAAAAATGATGATCAACATGTGGTCCTTATTCATGATGCTTCTCATAATATGCATGATCTTCATTACATATTGTTGCTCATAAGAATGTGTGTAATCATCATATGCATGCTACTCCCCATAGAATAAGTATGTCCATCATGTGCATGTTGTTGTCCAACAAAATATACATCACTATCATATGTGTGCTCATCTTGATGAAGTGACTTTAGTCTATGCTGAAGAGACATTACAACTTGAAACTTGATCCAAATTGGGCCAGATTGAAGGAGAATACTCTGCTCTTCTTTTACAACCTGAGGACACTATTATGAAAGGCAATGCAAAAGGGACTTTGGAAAGTTCTGGAAACCCATCCCTAGTCAGCATTCACCCCATGTCTTCTTCCAAATTTTCAATAAGTTCATTTAATGCATCAATTGTTCCTTTTGCTACTTCTGGATGAGTTATTGAGTTAGGTACTCTAGCACCAAAGCATTTGCAAAGTTGTTGCACATAAACAACCTAAAAGTTTGACAATATGACTTCACTTAGCTCTTTTGAAATTTCCAACTTGCTTTATCAAACACCAACTATTGCTATTACTCCTACAAGAGCCCTTCTCATGGCTATTTTTGCATAAAGCTTTCAGCAAGTTTTGACATTTCTCTCATTTATGCCATTAATGTTGGTGAGACCAAATCAAATTTCAATATCTTCTCTCAAATCTCATTGTGTAGGGAGCACTTCTTTTGAGTTGCATCAAAATATTTCCATTCTTATAGGTGCTGAATTAATAGCCAGTAGCCTTGGTTTGAAACCAATGATTGCATAAATGTTTGAGTCTTGATCTACCCAAAACTGTTGGCATGTTTGAATCTAGATCCATCCAAAAATTTTGGCTTATAGAAACTGTATAAGGTGGAGATAAATCTATCATTTGAGCTATGCTCTACTATTTGATAGCTAAGTTGTTTTATTGTTTGACAATTTGAGTTGTGGCTTGGATTCATGCAAGTTGTCATGCTAATTTTGCTATCTTTTAGGGTGCACTTGGACTAAACAATCTTGATCATCAGATGAAGGAAAGCGTTGTCTTGGACTTTGAATGTTTTATTTGAAAAGAATGAGGCATTGTGAATAGCAAGATATGATGTCTCTACCTTATCGAACCTAGGTCTGCCACATCAATTAACTCATAGACATCAATGTATTATGGCACAAATGCAACTTCCTTCTTCTATAGCCTTCTTACTTTCACCAGTGATATAGTAAATGTCACTTTGCCCTTTCTTCATGTGAATCACATAATCCTTCAAACTGGTCATTACATCACTACTCTTGGTAGAGTGATACCTTAGGAGCTCTGCAAGCTTTGGCTCTATTTTGGCTATCTTCATGAATGCTTAGCTTGAAACGGTACAGTTTGCAAATTGTAAACTACAACCTTTCTAAGGCTAATGAGAGCCATCCTTTTTAAAATTCAACATGTGTAATATGAATGCATTATGTGGCTTTAATCATGTCCAAAAATGTTACAGTATTGACATACTAAGCAACCTTAAGCTGATAGTTTGTAGAGACCCTTAGAGTTTGCTTTTGTGTAATCCATTCTATATATTACAGATTATAGAACCAAGCCTCAAAATCAATGGTAAGAACAATCTGATTGTGAACTTAAGCATCTTTTCACATGTCAAAAAGCCCCTCTTGCCAAAGCAATTGCACCTAGGAAAAAAAAAACATATCCTAGACACCCTCTTTGAAAGGTGAAAGTAACAACACACATATGTAGTTAGTTTGAGAGCCACGGAAGGTCTTCTACCTTAGAGTCTTCAACCTTGCTACTATTGAGTCCATTAGCACTTCCTTGTTGGAGGACTATTCTATCCTCTTCTTGATTAAGCTTAGGGTCCTAGCTTTTCTTCTTCTTCTTCTTATTGAAGAATTTAATGCAACTCACTATTGAAGGTGGCACAAGTAGCACAAGCAGGACATGAGTTGTCTAGTAGCCTAAAACATTTGTAATGTCAATGCTAAGTAGTGCAAATGTTTGCAAGGTGGAGGTAGATCCTATTGTGATACCAATTGTTCTTTGTGTCATTGTGAAGATCTTAAGAGTAAAAATTGGAGAGTCATTGTAGTGATACTAAGTGAGCTCAAATCTGATGCAACTTAAGCTCTAGTCAAGAGTGATTGAAGGATATGTGGAACATGTAGAGAAATTCCAAATGGAGGCACAAACTAAGCCAAATATGGATAGCTAGATAACTTTTTTTTCTTTTAGAAATTTTTCTTAGAGTGAATCCTGATCTCTGGGAAAGCTTACTCGATCCCTCATCTATAGAACTTTGGAATGAGGTACCCTTCCACCAAGAAGTGCTTACAACAAGTTGATTTACTTTAGAGAGCTAGAACCCCTGCTACAATGGCCAATACCTTTCTAATAGGTAGGAACAGTTACTACATTCTTCTTCTATTGCCTCATCGTTTGAAGTTGATGGCCTTCCCTCAGCTAACACAACTTTGCAAAAGATGTTTGGTGCACCAAAGCTCTTCCTATTTCTGAGCTTGAAGTGTCTTAAGTCTTCCTTTTCTCTCTTTGAATGATCATTGGTACATGTGCTCTCTAATTTGAAAGATCATCAATAAAACCTTCCTCTTTGTGAAGTTTAATGCAGAGAGTTGCCAGCAATCTCCAATTTCAATACAAGCTATGATACTTGTGATAAGGCTTCTTTTGACAAGTATAATCTTGTTTGTGAAGCTTCCAAATGCAATGGCAAGGCATTAAGCCTCAATGCCTTAGTGAAATCATTGATGTCTATAGTCATGTTGCTGTTTATAGGTCATCAAATCTATGCAAATTGTGCCAGTTGATCATGTGGTGAAAATTGCCTCAAAGCTTTTTCATGGCACTACTCATCTTCAAGCTTATCAAGAGAGAAACACTCTTGTAGCAACTCCCTGGTCAAGAAGGCTTGTGTTGTGAGAAAGAAGTAGATTCCTCCATGGATCTTTGTTGAAAAGCTTGAGAAAGATGAGGAAGAAGAAGATGAAACCCTACTTTCAAAAAGTAGAGGTCACTTTAGTTTCCTTTAGCCTTTTTTTGTAACTCTCTTTTATCCATAGACCTTCAAGATAGCTCTAGATTTGGTGACAACGAGCTAAAATGATGAAGCCCCTGCCATTCTTCCCAATAAATGCTTCAAGTGGCTTTGAATATGGTCACAATTAACTATAGAAGTCTCTGTCTCTAGACAATCTTGTCACAATAACCAATATTTGAACTCCAGTTACTCTGCACAAACTATTATAACCATATCTAACCTTGAAAATGATAATATGGTTGGATCTAAACTACTACTCCAATACCAAGCTAAGAAAGATAGTTTCTCATAGTAGGCATAAATACTCAGAAAATATTGAAAAGCCATGAACAAGGTAACTATAGTTAATGCTCAATTTAATATGTTGAAGTAGTTCAACAAGGAAAATGGATATGGCAGCAAGATACCTACCTCCTGCAATGGTGGAGCAAGGTACTCACCCCTTAGCTATGGTGGGGGATCCAAGAATAGGATTTCTCAATATGAAAATTGTTTAATGGAAAAAAGATTATCATCCTTTGCAATTCTAGCCTTTTATACCCATCCCAAGCGCTCATGAATATTTCTCACTAAACTAAGGTTACAATGGCATTTTTTAGCTTTATTACACTCAATGTTACCTATAAGGATTCTCCTCTTTTGCTTTGTTGTTTACTTCAACCCTTAAACATTCCTCATGGAAAGTAGACTAACATTAGTTTGAATTTTATTACAGGACTTCCCACTACCAAGCATGGCTAGAATAGAATATTTGTTGTGGTTGATAAGCTAACTAAATGAACCCACTTCATTCCAGCCATGAAAGGTGAGAAGGATCGAAGCTTGCTTGGAAGTGAGCTATGGCGGAGAGCAAGAGCAAGAAGAGACAGAGATACAAATGGGAATTCCAACAGTCACAATGTGTGACCGAGCCTTCCTTTATTTAAACTGTCACTAAAATAATAAAGAATAAAGTGACGATGATGGGTGCCCGCCACCTACAGTGTGCAGTGGCAGGTATTGTCAATGTAGTAATACACGGGCGGCTAGGCAGAGGCACCTTTACCCCCAACAACCTCCCACTTAAAGGTGAATCTGCCCCAGTGAGGAGTGAAAAGAAAAAGAAAAGATAGTACAATGTACACATGTACAATAGGATGAGGAAAAATGTCATCTCATCCAATGCCCCTCAATCTCCTGAGGAAGGCAAAGTGCTCAATAGTGAGGCTTTTTGTGAGAAGATCTGCAGGATTTTTGTCAGTGGAGATCTTGAAAAGGTCAATAGACTTGTCCTCCACGACCCCACATATGAAGTGATACCTCACCTCAATGTGTTTCATTTTCGCATGGAAGACTGGATTCTTGGCTAGTTGAATAGCACTCATAGAATCCGAATGCAACATAGGTATAGTATCAATCCCAAGGTCATGAACCAAAAAACCCAACCATATGGCCTCCTTGCAAGCCTTAGTAGCCGCAACATACTCGGCCTCAGTGGTAGAGAGAGCTGTACACTTTCGAACCCTGGACATCCAAGAAACAACACCTCTAACATAAGTAAAGACATAGCCGGAAGTGGACTTCCTACTATTTGCATGTCCTACATAATCGGAGTCTGTGTAGCCCACAACTCGTGTATCTTAGCTGCCATAGCAAATACACATATCTAGTGTGCCCTTCAGGTATCTCATGATACCCTTTATGGCATCCCAATGTTTTTGGACTTCCTACTATTTGCATGTCCTACATAATCGGAGTCTGTGTAGCCCACAACTCGTGTATCCTAGCTGCCATAGCAAATACACATATCTAGTGTGCCCTTTAGGTATCTCATGATACCCTTTATGGCATCCCAATGTTTTTTGCTAGGTGTAGCCATATAGTGTGCCACAACACTAACTGCAAAGGCAATATCTAGACGAGTGGCTATCATGGCATACATCAAACTGCCCATGGCTGATGCATAAGGGATCTTGACCATCTCGACCCTCTGCTCATCCGTCTACGGACAATCGGCCTGTGAAACCTTCACATAAGAAGGTAATGGACAGCCAATAGGCTTTATATCCTACATGCAGAAACGCTCAAGGACTTTATGAATGTACTCCCTCTATGAGAGGCAGAGTAGTCCCTGATGCATGTCGCGCTTAATGCGCATACCAATAATGTGAGAGGCATGTCCCAAATCCTTCGTCTCAAAGCTCTTCTTCAGCTGAGATTTAAGAGCATCCAGCTCATCATGAGCTTTCCCTGCTATCAGCATATTATCCATATAAAGTACCAAAATAAGCAATGAGCCATCATGGGATTTCTTCATGTAAAGACACGGATCCATAGCACTTCTGCTATAGCCCTATGACTGCATAAAGGCATCAAACTTATGATACCACTCCCTAGATGCCTGCTTCAAGCCATAAAGACTTTTCTTCAACTTGCACTCTAGGTGCTCCCTGCCAGGTTCTGCAAAACCCTTAGGCTACACCATGTATATCTCATCATGCAAATCCCCATGACACTCTTAGGATCCAACTTAGTACGCTTGTCTTTGGGCACATGAAAAAATGCCTCACATCCAAAGGCACGTAGATGCACATAAGATGGAGGTTTCCCAATCCATACCTCCTCTGCAACCTGGAAATCCAAACCACTAGAAGGTGATCTATTTATGACATGCACAATTGTACTAACTGCCTTAGCCCAAAAGCTTTGTGGTAAGCTTGCATGGTTAAGCATACTGCGTAAACGCTCTTGGATGGTTCTATTCATCCGCTTAGCCAAACCATTCTGGGGTGGGGTATAGGGGGCGGTCAATTGACGCTTAATACCCCTCTCATCACATAGTTGCTCAAAAGTACATGACACATGTTCTCCCCCATTGTCAGTCTTAAGATATTTCAGTCTATACCCAGTCTGGTTTTCAACAAATGCAAGCCATCTCTGAAATACAGCGAAGACATCGAACTTAAGCTTAATGGGGTAAGCCCAAACTTTACGCGAAAAATCATCAATGAACATCACAAAATACTTTGCACCACCCATAGACTGACAGGGCATGGGCCCACAAACATCATAATATACCAATGCCAGGGGCTCACTCATGTGTATCCTACCAGACTTCTTATGTGTATTCCTAGTCTGTCTACCATAAAGACAATGCTCACATGAATCAAAACATGCGTAGTCAAGGGGCGGTAAGTATTACAAACCAAAAAGCATTTTCATTCCCTTCAAGGACATATGGCCAAAATGGGCATGCCAAAGAGATACATGTGGGATGGAACCCACTAACAAAACATGATCAATAGAGGACCCGTCAACTACAAGAGGATAGAGGCTGCCAGCTTTGCACCTCTAGCAAGCACAAGTCTGCCACGGGTGATCTTTCAAGAAGAATCCCCAAATGAAACATGAAACCCAACATAATCAAGATACCCTGCAGACATAAGACTGCATGTAAGCATAGGTACATGACGTACATCCTGTAACAGAAAAGTATTGCTAGTAGAGAACTGCAGTCATACATCCCCAATGCCAACAATAGCAAGTGACCTGTCATCACCCAAGAGAACTGAACCAGAGACAGTACAGTAGGAGTGGAACCACTCATGGCATGGTGTAACATGAAATGAAGCACCAAAATCCAAAAGCCAGCACTGCGCATACATAGAGTGAACATCGGTCAACGACGTAGATCACAAGAACTAGCTACAAGTATGTACTCCTCATGGGAGTCATCAGTCTGCATGACATTTATCTCCTCGATTTTCACACTGGATTTTGCAGGCACAATGCTGCGATCAGAGGACTTTTCCTATACTTTGTCTTTGCGCTTCTCATTGCTCAACTCATGACACTATGGGCATATATGACCCTTTTTGCCACAATGATGACATGTCACATTAGCATTTCTCCCACGAGACTTGCTGCGCGACTTACCACGCGACTTAGACCTAGACTTTTGTGAGTTTTTACCACGGTCATTCCCATGGTCATTCTTGCCATTACCATCTCTGCCTCTAATAGTCCAAGCATGAGACACACGAGAGGCATCCAAGTTCTTACGATTGATCTCTTACTGTAGAAGAGCATTCTCTACATCAAGCAAGTTCAAAATAATAGTAGGAGCACATAAGCCAGTGCAGAATACATCCCATGACTCACTTAGAGTCCCAAGCAAAAATAATGGAGTAACCTCATCATTAAAGGTAATACCCTGTGAAGTCAAGTTCTTGAGAATAGCATGGAACTGGCTCAAATGAGCAGACATTGTCATATTCTCCTTCATGCGCAGGTCCATAAGCTGCTTCAGCCAATACATCTAACTTGGTGGACTTTTCTTGTCATAGAGGTTCTTAATTTTATCTCAAAGTTTCCAAGCACTCTGTGCTTTCTCAACCACATTGTAATGCACCTGTTCAGTGAGAGACAAGACAAGGGTGGACTTGCATAACTCATCAGCTCATCCCATTTGTCAACAGTCATAGTTTCAGGCTGCTCGCCATGCATCCTTAATGGCTTTATCTGCAATTTCTGCACCACTACCTACCAAACTTGGCTCTTCCAATAGGCATAATTCGTACCATCAAGCTTAGTGATGTTGAAGATAGCACTGTTAGTGGAAGAAAAACCCATAATGCAGTCCAAAACAGTGCTGACAATTCAAAACTGCTTGCTATTTTCTACTATAAACAGTAAAAAAATACCACCAAAACCAAGGCAAAATGACCATGAACTGATAGCTAATGATGTGGCCCACCAAGTACCATAAAAAATACATAAAATCAGGATGATTCAACATGAAAATTCCACATCAGTCCTTACATAACTACTTGTTGTAATAAATTACAGCCAGGTACAATGAGAGCAAGCTGCGGGCAAAATCAATGCACCAAGTCAACCACTGACTATCAAAACATAACCAGCATCAAGCAGGCATAAATCAGCATATGACAATCATACGAACATCGAGAAAACACCCAAGCATGTCAAACGAATCCGTCAGTAAGCCGGCACATGCCCTGTGTAATAGGGCAAAGTGTACACAACACTAGCAAGACCTGACACAAAGAGGTGTATGCTCAGGGAGTGCGAAGCCCAAATCAGCCCAGGTACATATATGCAAACCACGACATATCAACCATGCAACATCCAAGTGAAGAAGATCCCAGTCTCAGAAGACTCAAAGCTCAATAGCATAAACCACTTGCTCAATGTCTGTCAAACATCCAATGATGCTCCCACTAGCACAAAATTCATATGGATCAAGCCAAGAAGCTCAAGAAGGGCATATGAGAGCACCAGTGACGAAAGATCCAAGACGAGACATCAATAAGACATCATGAGCATATAGGCTCTGTAGCCTCCAATTAGAGCATCCATAGACATCAACTATATCCCAAATACAACTCTGGCAAACCAAGAAATATCCCAAGTAATTTCTCGGAAGCCAGATGCAAGCCAAGACAAGGCACTAGTAGCAATCGGCTCCAAACAATGTAAGTAGCATGTAATAGTGGCATAGGCCAAGCATGTCAAGACTGGTCAGACATAGGTAACATGCATGCCATATGTACATCCAAGACGAAGCATCAAATGCATTCCAAAGACGAGCTCAAGCTTAAATGAAGATCTAGAACCAAAGACAAGCTCGATGTCGTACACCAAAGGTCAATACTTCATTGCATATCCCAAAGACATAGCCCGAAACCAATAGGCATAACCAAATTGGAGGTAAAATAACATGTCAACCAAGGTAGCATAAATCCCAACCAACAACCAAGTGTCTGCATCCAAATCAAGGCTCAATAGCTCTCAAATAGCATATCCAAGCATAAACCATGATGACCAAGCATCAATACATCCAACAAGACACCTGAATGTCAACAAAGAGCATTATGCATAAGCCATCCCTGATAAAACCTTGCTACCCAAACAATGTACATCAGTAAATCCTTGCATAAATCGAGCTATGGAAGGTCAAAACATGTCCCAAAGCATCTCAAAACATTGGACAAACATCCCCAAAGTATCTGGGCATCAAATACCGAGCCTTGAGAGCATCACATAAGCTAAGAGAATGACATTTTCTTGCTGTAAATCAACTCAGATCTTGCCTAAATCGGGTTTTGGATGCCCGAGATATGAGAAAAAATGGGATTTTTGAGCCAGATTTTGAAATAGGCGCAAAAAAAACATGAGTTGAATGTGGGGCCTGTTGGTTATGCTGAGGATAAGGGGGCAAATGGGGGCTTACAAGGTGCCCAATGAAGCCAAGGAACATCTGCAAAGAGCCTATGAGGGTCGAGGGAGAGGCAGGAGATGAAATCTTACCTCGGGGGGAAGAAGCCATGGCTGGAATTGAAGCTCCAAGCTTTAGGTCTTCAATCCAGGCTGAAGTAATGCCAGGCCAAGCTCCATGATCAAGCTCTGATACCAGTTGAAAGGTGAGAAGGATTGAAGCTTGCTTGGAAGTGAGCTATGGCAGAGAGCAAGAGCAAGAAGAGAGAGAGAGACACAAATGGGAACTCCAATAGTCACAATGTGTAACCAGGCCTTCCTTTATTCAAACTATCACTAAAAGAATAAAAAATAAAGTGATGGTGACGAGCGCCCACCACTCGCAGTGTGCAGTGGCGGGTACTGTCAGTGTAGTAATACACAGGCAGCTAGGCAGAGGCACCTTTACTCCCAACAAGCCAAAGTTCAATTTTCAGCAAAGTAAGTAGTAGACCAATTTATGGAAGGAGTTTTTAGGATTAATGGTTTACTTATGAAGATTGTGTCTAATAGAGATGCTAGCTTGATGGGAGTTTATTCACTTTCTATTGGCACTACCTTGACTCCAAGTACTATTTATCACCCCCAAACATATGCCCAAACTAAAAGAGTTGATAAGTAGTTTGAGGCATTCTTGAGACAATTTTGTCATGATAAACAAGCCTCTTGGGATCAATAGCTATATCTTGCATATCTTTGTTACAATAATACTCATCATATGAGTACTTGTATGTCACCATCTAAAGCATTACATAGATATAAGGTTCGGGTACCCTTAGCCCTCCTTCATGATGGCATAAACCCTCAAGCCAAAGAATAGCTAGAGAAGATAAAGCAATGTAAAGGTAATACTCATAACTACAAGAATTTATGAAAGCATACAATAATGAGAGAAGAAGGCATTTAGAGTTTGTAGAGGGAGATTGAGTCTTCTTGAATGTTCTCAAATTTGGATATGCTTCTCTCAAGAGTAGGCACAACAAACTTGCTCATAGCTTTCCCTTATAAAATCATCAAGAGAGTTGGTGAGCTTGCTTATTAGCTTAAATCTCCTTCTTCCATACATATTCATGATGTCTTTCATGTCTCTTGATAAGAAATATGTGGATCCAAAAATCCAAGTTCTTGAAGAGTTACCTCCTATTAACAAGGATTATATATGGACCTGAGAATATCATTAGCATGTGAGAAAATATTTTAAGAAATTGTACTTTGCAATAAGGATACCTCATCAAATGGAATGGCCTAATTATGGAGAAGTCAACATGGAAACTTCTTCATACCTTGACTCTTTTCCATGATTATGTGTAGGAAAAATTTTTACTTCTCTATGTAGAATCCATGTTGTATAAAATTTTTGCATTGAATTAAATTGCCCTAATTCCATCAAGATTTGATTTTTAATGTGATGGATAGATGCCTACTGATGTCTATTCCATAACAACACCTCAATTATGCAAATATGAGTCCTCTGTAAGAGTTATGGGCATTTTCCCAAGGCAACATTGTTTCTCACTATGTGCAGGAATTCACAATGTTGGATTGTCAATTGTACTTATTTCATTAGAGATCTTCATCACTTTTATATGCATGATCCTTAGTCAAGGACTTACATGATGAAGGCTTTCTTTGGCATGGGATTCTATTGCCTCTTGTCTATCAATTTTAGTTTTGAGGAAAAAACTATCTTGGACAAGATGGCTTATCATGAAAGTAGTTAGCCTAGCTTTTCAACTAACTCTAAGAAATCAAGATTTAGTATAAAAGGTAGGAAATTAACCTTATGCACATCTTTGGCACATCATTTTTACTCCCCTACATTGAGGATCTCTCTTGGACCTCCCAGCTAGCATGAAGATGAGTTTTCATCTCCACCTAGCATGAGGGTGAGTTTTCGTGCAAGAGCTTGGGTCTCTTTAAGTGCCTTAACCATTGCTCATGCTATCTTTGATTTTAGTTATGGATTCCATGTATTGTAGGCTCCATTTCAATGTGATATGGCAATGGCTATGGTTTCTTGCCTATAGTTTTTTGCTATTTTAGTTAGAATGCATGGTTTACTTTTAGTTTTTTAGTTAGAAGATAGTTTCATTTCCTATTTTTTGTGCAATGGAACACAAGAAACACTCAATGGTTGGTTCCATTTAGGTATGTAATGATTATATACTTTTTTCAATGGTCATGCTCCTCATAGATTCAGGGTAATGTTGGATTTTGCCCTTCATTATAGTCATCATTGCTTTGCTAGGATATTCAAGGCAAATTCATGATTGTGTAGGAGTATGAAGTTCTATGGTTGGTAGGAGTTTATACAATTGATTGCTTGAGATTGCCATTAGCTTTGGAAGGAGCTATAATGTCTCTTTGAGGCCCACCAAGGGTTTGTGATGGGTGACTTTAATTCTTATGAGCATATAGAGCATGGAACTTCCTCTCATTCTATGATGGATGGTCCTACATGCTAGGCTTGGCATGCTCTAGTAGCTTTATCTTTGAAATGAGGTATGTTGTCTTGGATCCATCCTTTCAAGCCCAAATTTACTTATTTCCCTATTTAGTATTATAGTACTTTGGCAAGCTTGGACAAGATGTATGTTCACCAAAGTAATTCGTTGGGGAGATGACATGTCCTTTTAGATCATTACCCATTGGTCTTGGAGATGATACATCAGCTAGTGGATGCCTTAAAGGCATTTCTTGATCATTTTCTCTTATGATTCAATCAAGTCTTTTTTGTTGCATGATCAATTTTTCGAGTGTATGCAACAATTAATTGTTTCTATTGACAAGCATGTCCTATCTAGGGGAGTAGATGCTTAGCATTGAACTATTGTATTTGCAATTTTATTTGAGCATTTTGTAAACTTGCAAATAGGCTATGGATACTTATTTTTTTGCTTGCCTTCATAAAAATATACACATGAAAATATAATGTGATTGCAAGATGCATAGGCTACTCTAGTTACTAAGCCTCAATCTATCATTCAAATGTTTATGGAGTACAATAAATCTTTATTGGGTCCACAAGAAACACTCATTTATGTGGTTCATGCTACATGTCATTAAGTTATTAGCATGGTCTGTGACTAGATAAAGCTTGAATAGGTAGATTTTATGGAGGGAGATATCATTGAGGCAAAGGTGGATGAGGTCTTATCCCATCTTCCACTCAAGAAAAGTGTAAATGGGATGGCTTGCCTAGTGAACTATTTTCAGCTTATATTGACAAGCTTAAGGATCCATTGGTGAGTGGTTAGGAGATTGGGGCACATGCCTTTTCAATGGAAGATTGCATTACTTTATTTGTTACTAAATGTTCAATTCCCAAGAACATCAAAGCAATGGAAATCAATCCCTATTATGGGATCATTGTATAAAATCTTCTCCAAGGTCATTACTAATAGGCTTTAAAAAGTCCTTCCACAATTGATTCACTTGTGACACTATGGTTTCATTAAGGGATGAAATATTTTGCATGATATTTTGAATGTGCAAGCATTTTAATTGTGCAATGGGGGATAAATTATGCTATAGCCCAACAACTTCTTATGATTTAGCTAGACATTCTATTTCCTACCGTTCCTTCCTTAGCCATTGAAGTCATTGCAACAATTGGTGTAGCTCATCTATTTTATTGTTTAGAAAAAACAAGAATTTTGTTTAGTTCAAGTATGGAATTATTGGCAAGATCATGTTAGTACACCAAAACAATTGGCAATGCTACCTTGTTGGATGCCAAGATTCATGTGACAACCTTGCACCTAGCCATGTTGCAATTTTTGCGTGTAGTAACTTATAAACGTTGGTAGGGCTTTTGTTGAGGAAATTGGCATCTCACATGGTCACACTAGAATTCAAGCCTCGTGTTGGAATGTTTTAAATTCAACTCAAATAGTCAAACGAGGAAGTTATTTTTCTTTCACACATGATAGAGCCTCTTGGCAAGAGATCCTTTGCTTCACTACTTGCTATCCAATTGAGTCTAGGAAGGACACTAATTCCTTTGAAGCTAAGGTTTTGGCCACATCTATGTTGTTGGATAGGCCTCATAAGCACATGGAGCAAGATAAGTTTAATAGGATGGCAAGATTGGGATTGAGGACTATACATCATGCTATCATTCCTAGTTGATCTCAAGTTTATTCGTTTCATTGTATCTATCAATACTTTTGAGTGCCTTGAGGTTAAAAGTTGATTTGTGGAGACTTGGAGGATTTTGATGACATTCTCCTTGGCTTACAATTCAACCTCCATCACCATAGTTGCATTGGCATTTTGGAAATTGAAGGATTTTTAAAAATTCTCGACCAATCAAATTCCGTAAAATAATCGAGGACAAGAGATGTCTAATTGAGAAAGTAAACAAAGTATGGTCCATTCAACATAATAAAGCTAAGTGGAGTGATTTGTTGCTTCAATTGTGGAAATCTAAGTTTTCCTACAAGGGGAAAGTCTTTATATGGCAACTTCTTATTGAGGATCTACCCATAGGAGACATGTTGCATGGTTTGAAGATCTACAATGATCAATTTGTCTTCTCTACTACATGTGATGGGACTCATGCTCATCTTTTTATCTCTTGGCTAATTGAAAGATAGATATGGGGTTTCATTTCTTGAATATGGACCTCAATGACATGGCCATCCATTCTTGGGTTTTGGCTAAGATGTTGTCCATGGCCACTTTGCAGTTGCAGTATCTTTTCCATTTTATGTGTGAACACATCTTTAGCACATTCGGAGGACACATTATGCTTTCATTTTTGATTGGGCATCTAGAGTCCATGGTCATGTGGGCCATGTTTGAGGATTTCTATTATGACAAATTATTTCCATGGTTTTGCTTGGTTTGCTAATTGGAGAGGATGCTGCTCTGTGGATGGATATCATTCACACCATCCTAGTTGTACATGTTGTATGGTTCCCTTTTTGTTCATGTAGCTCTATATTTTTGTAGCCTTTTGGCACCATAAGTGTTTGTTGCATGTCTCTAGTTATGCTAGGTTGGCCAGATCGCATGTTGTATATATTTCAAATCATTATCTCAAATCCACACACACACACACACACACACACACACACACACACACACACACACACACACACACACACACACACACACACACACACACACACACACACACACACACACACACACACACACACACACACACACACACACACACACACACACACACACACACACACACACACACACACACACACACACACACACACACACACACACACACACACACACACACACACACACACACACACACACACACACACACACACACACACACACACACACACACACACACACACACACACACACACACACACAAAATATTTACAAAAGCTTATGATTTTTGTTCAAAGTATCTAGCTCATCCTTGCTCAAGAAATGATTTAAAATAGAAATATCAAAGAATTAGGTATTTGATTATATCTTAAGCTTGTCCTTTAAGGAAACATCATTGGAAAATTGATGGTATCCACTAGGACATTCAAAAGCTAACATCCAAAGGATGTGTCTCAACAACTTCCCATTTTTGAGAGTCCATGTAAAAGTAATCTAATGGTATCTTCATACTTTGAGTCTTCATCGAGTTTACTTTAATCTCTAATCATGTCGATTGATTATCAAGAAGGATCAATTTTCTAATAATCACTCGTAATAATCGCTTGAAAAGGAATAAGTATAACATACTAGTTTTGTGTCATAAACACCAATGTATGTTAATGGCTATCTCCCCACCCCCCTTTCTTTCATTTAGTCATTCTATTTGTATTCATTTTTATTTGTTTGTTCTTATCTATGAAAGACAATTGGGAATTACAATTTGATTTTTCTTCTAATTTGTGGTCTAATTTCAAATTTTGGTTGTAATTATGGCTTTATAAATTACTTCAATCAACCATCATTATCATGCAAGGCAAATGTCTAGTTGTAACCTATCTCAACACTGCACTTGACATTGTTCTTCTTCAATATAGATAGAAGTAATGTTATTGTTCTTCTTCAATATAGATAGAAGTAATGTTCCGTGACTTTTTTATTTGTTTGTTCTTATCTATTAAAGACATGTGGGAAGTACAATTGGATTTTTCTTCTAATTCATGGTCTGACATCAACATTATAGACGTTATGGCTTCATACATGACTTCACTTAACCATCACCGTCATACAAGGTGAGAGTCTATTTGTGACCTATCTAGATACAATCATGTGTGGCAATGTCGTTCTCCAAGATGAGTAGAAGTAATGGTCCACTGCTTGTGTTTTTCTTTAAATCAATACGAGTTGTATAATTGAATTTTTTTTTAAAACTATGTCCACATGCATGCACACACGCACGCATGCACACACACACACACATGCATATATGTATGTAATGTATGTAGGTGCGTGCGTGCGTGCATGTGTGTGTGTGTGTGTCTCTCTCTCTCTCTCTCCCCCCCGTTCTTGGACCACTTGTCTAATAATCACTCCCAATAACCAATTGTTAAGAAAGGAACTTTATTTAATGAGTATACCATAATTGTTAAGAAAGGAACTTTATTTAATGAGTATACCATACTAAATTTGTATCATTTCTTTTCCATTTCGTCCTCTTGTCATTCTTTGTATTTGTATACTAATTCATTTGTTTGTTCTTATCTCTAAAGACACTCGGGAAGTAAGATTGAATTTTCCTTCTAATTTGTTGTCTAATTTCAACGTTTATGGTTGTAGTTATGGCTTCATATACAACTTCACTTAACCATCATTATCATGCAAAGCAAAAGTCTAATTGCGACCTATCTAGACCCAACAATCATGTGACATTATTGGTCTTCAAGATGAGTAGAAGTAATAGTCCACTACTTGTGTTTTTCTTTAGATCAATATGAGTCACACACACACACACACACACACACAAGTATTGACATCACAATACCACACGCTAGATAGAGCATAACTTGCTATTTGATTTTTTGTCATGAAACTCCTAAGTAACATCTCAATAGCAAACAATCCATAGAGCATTACTTGTTGTTGGACTTTTTTGCCTTGCATGTGTATTAAATCACGTTTGATGTGACAACATGAATAATGTTCCTTACCTAAAAGTATTATGCTTCATGATGTGATATGAAACATTTGTAACTATGCCTTGTAAATATGCACGTGTGAATGCTCAAGTGTGCACTTGAGTGGTACCATCTCTCTCTCTCTCTCTCTCTCTCTCTCTCTCTCTCTCTCTCTCTCTCTCTCTCTCTCTCTCTCTCTCTCTCTCTCTCTCTCTCTCTCTCTCTCTCTCTCTCTCACACACACAAAATTGAACATAGGGCGCAATCATGAAAGGGGGAAAAGGTGAGTAGGTAGATTCATATGGAAAGTAGCATGGTGCATAAGTTGATGGCACAAGTGTAGCAACCACATTATTTGTTCAACCCACCCTTGATGCACTTTCCATTTCATAGATGTGTGAGTTATGTTGTCAATGGTCATTTGTACCCTTGGGAAAAGAGATGTTTGCAAAAAATGAAAAATAAAAATCAAGACATTGCATATTGTTAAGATTTCTATGATAAGTGCAAGTTTGAGAATACTTTATTAGATGGTAAAGTGTAAGGCCTTATACTTCCAACTATGAGATGTGCACATACAATGAAACCTTTACTACCATGAATTTCATCCCTTTTAGCTTAAGCAAGTTATCTCAAGATGCTAATACAAAGATTGCATTATTTAGAAAAAAAAGATATCTCGATATGTGACAACACTAGAAGATTGGTTTAAAAAACCATTGTGAAGCTAATAAACAAAATCTTACTTTTGAATCAAAAGGTCGAATAACAACAAGGTTATCACAATTGATAGTTTTAAATTTTATGTTGTTTGCTTTTTGCAAATCTCAAGGAGCCAACCAATGAAACTTGTCCTTTGCGTATTATTAAGATTTAATGCTTTTGTCATTTGGTATTAACTAGAGACGAAGGCTTACTTTGTGTACTAAACTCAATTTTGAGGAGTAGTTGTGCCTTGTTCTTCGAGAGTATGGTGATCCTTGTTGCCACACTATAGTTGGTGTTTTTTTATCATTAATGCTACTTGTTTTCTTTGGAAGTGTGCTTGAGTGATTGCATGCATGCTACATTTGCAAGGAACGTGGGCACTTCACCAAAGCATGCCCCCAGAGGTTGGCCAGCACAAAAGCTAGAAACTCTACCTTGCCTTAGCCTCAAAACCCCCCCACCCCCCCACCTAATCAGATGATTACTCGATATTCATGAGAGGCCTTGTCACAAGTGAATGCAAAAGGGAAAGAGCAAGTTAAGGAGGCCACAGCACCACTGAGCGTGCAAGCAAAGCCAAATCCTAAACCCTCCACATCCAAATCGAGCAATGCCTTGCCATCGATTCCCATCGCTAACAATAGGAGCAAAGTTAAGGATGATGGGAATAAAGAAAATGAGGCACCAACTCATGCCTCTAGATTGGTGCAGAAGAAAGGTATGAAAAAAAAACAAAGTCTCAAATCCCTTGCCAGACAGCCTTTGGTGGTTAAGAATGTATTCACCTCATTGTTGGTGGATGAAGAAAGTGACCATATGGAAGAGGAAGATGAGTAGGCTATTGAAGAAAATCAAAATCTTGTCATGGAACGTTCGGGGCTTCTGCAAGTGAAAGGAGGAAGACCCTATGCTTCAGACCAGTTAAAAGGCACAAACTTGACATTATAGCTCTGCAAGAAATCAAAATAGACAATGATCCCTTAGAAGCTCTGCAAGCTACCAAATCTACATAGAAGCAAGAACTAAGGGAAAAGGAGGTACTGCCCTATGCATCAAAGGCTCTCTCCACTCGACAATCATTTGGCAAGATCACAATGGTTTAGCAGTAGGAGTTAGAATGAAATGGGATGGTGAGGGCTTAGTAGTCGGCTTGATTTACATCCCTAATGTGTCTGCCTAGCGGGCAAGGCTTTGGAATTGGCTCGTTGATCAAATAGATGCTCCCCAACCCTTATTAATAGGGGACTAGAATATGACAAAGGATATGGATGATAGGTCACATGGTTCCAGCACTATGATTGAGGATGAGCAATAGGCATGGTTGACCCTAGTGGCTCGAAAAGGGACTGAAAGACATTGCTCGTTAGTTCTATATCCCATTACAATACACATGCCATAATCACCACCCACTAGGGCACAACATGGAGAGGAGCTTGCCTTGATTGAGCCTATGGCAACATCAATGTTTGTTGGATGGACTCTAAGCATCGACTTTTGCACCTAAATGAGGTGATAGACTCTGATCATATCTCGGTTGTACTATTTTTATTCAGATCTGCTATAAAAAATCTTCTAGTGGCCCCCCCTTTCATATTAAATACATCCTTTTTGTAGGAATCAACGTATTGCAAGGCCATCCAAAGGATATAGTAGGAGACCTCCAACATGCTCGAGGACCCCCCACGTGTCAATTGGGCAAGGTGCATTGATGCTGTCTCATATGATTCTCTAAAGGATATGGTCGCAACAAAGCAAGGAGAACAAGACAACTAGAAGAAGTAGCAACGTAGAGGAGGAATGACCTTCTACTAGCTCTAGTAGAATCATCGAATGACTAGATACTAAAGCTGCTCGGAAATGTTGAGGCCTTCCTACAAACACAGGAATAGAGGAGGATTGAGGTTGCAAAAATCCAACTCAAGTCCAAGTGGTCAATGGAAGGAGAAGCCCCAAATAAATTCTATTTCCATGTCCTAAAATCGAAGTAGAAGCATGACACGGTAATCTCTGTGCTCAACAAAAATGGGGAGCAATGCACAAAGGATTGGAAAATAGCAAAGTCCTTTGATAAATACCTTGAAGGCCTAGTAGGTACCCCTCTTGATCTTTCTCAGAGAGTCATGCATAAAATGGCCGAGCTCTTGGGGTTAATTGATAAGAAAATACAAGGGGAGCAAAACTACAAATTGAAGAGTCCATTCTCAATAGCTGAATTGGAGTTGGTAGTTAAATGCCTGAAGCATAATAAATCCCCAGGTCCTAACGGCCTTCGGGGAGAATTCTACTAGTGGTTCTGGTTAGTGATTGGAGAGGATTTGAAGATTTTTGAATAGGGATCACAGGACAACTTATAGAGGTAATAAGGTGTGCCTCGAAAGAGAAAGGAGGATGGGGATTAGAGGAGGTCAGCCACCCACAAAGTTGTAAGAATTTTTTTCTCACTACTTCAAAATATAGATTGGAGTCAACCCTAGCACTCCATCATCAGCTTCTTTCTACAACGACAAGCTCAATGCTCCCCCAAGGTGCAAGGCCTAAGTTTCATAGAGATCCTAATGGGAGACATGCTTACAATCAAAATTAAAGGCTCTACAGTAGCTAGGAGCCTGTTACTTTGTTGGAAGTCCTTTCTAATAGCCACAATTTGGAAAGAGAACCACAAAGGTGACCCCTCTGTGCTCCAGCCAATTGGTCTCATAAAAGGGCCTATAAGGGCGATTACTGCCCAATTTCAGTCAACAAGTCTCTATCCTCTAAGATAAATGCAAAGGGGCTAAGCTAATGGTTAGATTTATGGAATGTACATGAAGCCAAATGGAAATCTTGTAGGGAACAAATCTGGGAATTCTCCCTTTCAAATGAAGAACTCGCCTAGGTTGTAGAAGTTTTTGGGCACAAAAAGGAAGATTGGCCCATGGCCTCTCTCCTTGTCATGTCCCTCCCCTTGAGATTGCTTCAAACCCCATCAGGCTTCCACTTGGACAAGGCAAAAAAAAAAGGAAACACTTTCACATCCCCTCACCTATTTACCTACATAGGTTGAAAACCAGATGGTCCAACATGTTTCCCTTTAACTTAGTGGTGGAAGTTTGGGAGAGAAGAGATAGAAGAGTTTGGAATGCCAGCCCCATCTTCAAACTCAATCTCTTCATGTGGATGATTCTATTCATGCCCCTCCTTACCAAGAAAAAGACCTGCTCTTTCCTTGCTTCAAACCCTCTCTGTGTGTTCTACAACAAAAATAAAGAAACCATCCCACACTTGTTCTAGGAGTGCATCTGAGTAAGGAAAGCTTGGAAAAAGGTGGAGAATCTAATGTTCAAAGCTAGCTTCTTTAGCACCATTAACCTTAAACAAGCTCTTCTAGGGGATTGTAGCACTATGGCTGAGGAAGCTTGGCTGATTTGGGCCATGATTAGAGTGGCAGTCTTACAACAATATATGGAGGTGCAGGAATGACACAGCTCATGGAAGATGGAAATTCAACAAGCATGACATTGAGAATGTGTATGAGAAGATTGTAAGTGATCTTGTAGTAGCTATTTTCAACTCTCTGAAGAGTAAGAAGCATATCTACCGAATTGTAGTGAAAGCCTTCTCCAAAGTACAAGTGCGATCGTAGTTCAGTTTCCCTAGCCATAATCTCTCTTAGATATAGCTTTCTCCTACTCTCTTTTTTGAGAAGGAGGTTGTAAATTTCTCTTTTATCACATAATATATATTATTTCTATATTCACATTTTTTAAAAAATGCTTCTTGTTTTTGTTGGGCACACTCAACGATTCAAGTTGTAAAAGATAAATAAGATCATTGCTATAACATAGTACTCGAACACTAATGTGTTAACATAAAACTTTATGTACACTTATGACACTATTAAGTTATGAATAGTGCCATAAGCATACATAAAGTTGTACATGAGCACACCCTAAGTGTCCACGTATTGCATTAAGTTTTGAGCACATTATAGAGATATTGATAGGCTTCCTCGCCACAACATTGCAATCTGCTTATAAAACGAGTCTTTTTAGTGGTATGAATTCAAACATGGCTTCTTTCACATTGGAGTGTGCATCTACATGAAGTAATTGCAACACTTTTTACAAGTGTAGCAAAAATTTAAGTTGCAAGTGGCACATTCTTTGGGGTTTCGAGAAAAGATGGGTTTGTTTCATCCTAGAGTTGGCTCAAGTTTTCTAAAAGCCTTCTCAAAATGTTGCAAGAAAGAAAAAATTCTTCTTTATTCTAAAACATTGATTCAATCGTTATTTTCCAACAACATGAAAAAGACTTTGGCTCAAATTGTTAAAAGATTCCTTACTGTATGGCAAGAAGGATCCAAGAGTGGTTCAAAATAAAATATATTAGTGTTCCTTGTGCATGGAATGTTGGGTCGCTTATTGTGTGAACATTGTCATATTTGCTATACAAGGCGATAGCTCTACTTGCTAATTTCACAAACAAGTTTGGTTAATACTTGCATGTGGCATGACTGTTGCAATGTATTTAGATGTGGGATTTGCTTAAAATGTTGCACCATAGCAAACATGTGAATGGGTCATTAGATCGTCTTCATGGCTAGGGGCTGGTGGGTTAAAAGGGTGCCTTGGATGCCTTAAACCTTGTTAACATTGTGTTAGCAAACATGTTAGGATTTGCAGCAGGAGGAAAAGAGGATGATAGGATGTTGGTGTGAGTTCGATTAGACGAAGTGAAAAAGGGAGAAAAGGACGACATACTATTGGCTAGCATTTACAATGCTAAGTTAGAACCTGTGGTTTCTAGCAGGTTTGTGGGGTGAAGGTGGGAGGATTGTAGCCCCACTAACCCCACGAGCGCTGGGCGTGACCGAGAGCTAATAGGGGGGGAGGGGAACTATTAGCCGTGGGTGTGACCCGGCTCTTACTCGCTGCACTAGCCCTGGGACTGACGACTCACGACTCCACGAGTCACCGACTCACCGGGGCCCCAGGCTCTTATAGACTCACGGGGATATATAAACCGGACAGGAAAGGACAATTGTTGATGGTATGCGTTGTATCGTGTACGTACTGACATCATACATGCATGCAGCGATTCGTAGGATTCTCTTTTAGCGTTTCCCAAGATTTCTTTAAAGACGGAAAACAACCAAAGCAGTCTCGACTCTCAATCTTCAACTGGTGTCCTGCCTTCGATCGAGTTTGATGCGTGTGGAAGATTACGTCTTTGCATCCTCCCAGGCGAAGGCATTTCCTGGTGCGGGTTGAAGGAAGAGAACTTAGAAGCATCATCGAAGCATAGCGTGCTGCGGGGGCGGGATGCTTTCCTTATTCTTGTTCAATGGCAGCTCCGATGGCGGCTAAATGAGTTAAGTATAGGCCCGGCCCATAAGGCCTCTATATAGTACTCTATCTGGGTCGCAGCAACGAGACAGTGAGATCACATCAACTGACGACGCACGATTGGCATTGCATAAACGTATCATCGATATACATATACATATTTATATATCTATCATCATGCCAGTGGATTGCACTAGCTTTTGCAGTGTCATCAGACGTGCCATATTCCGGAGGCAGGGCCACCCTCCCTCTCGCCCGGCTCTTAATGCAGCGGGTGAATATGATGAGAGAGGCAGCAGCAGGTCGGTGAGCATCATCCGCGGGAGGGTGCTGCTGCGGAAGAAGGGCTTCCTGGACCTCGCCGACACGGTCGCCAGCGTGGGCGACGATCTGAGTGAGCTTGTGGGGCGCCGCGTCTTCTTTCAGCTCGTCAGCACAGCTGATTCGACTGCAGATGATCAAGCATTAGAATACTCGCAAGCACAAGCTGTACAGCAGGAGCAGGCCTCGCCAAATGATCCTCCCTCGGCGGTGTCCAGCTCCAGCTCGGCCAGCAGCTCCTCCTCGGCAACAGCAACCACTAGCGCAGGTAATTAGTATAGCCTGCTGCACTACTGCGTCGCGCGCCTCTCTCTTTCTCTCTCGTGGGAGAGAGGTCGGGGAGAGAGAGTGTGCTGCTACATGGGAATAGCATAGCGTTTCCCACGAGGTAAAACGTCTAAAAGTTCTCTTTTTCAGAGCTACTGCAGAGAGAGAGAGCGCACAAAAGAGAGAGAGAGAGAGAGAGAGAGAGAGAGAGAGAGAGAGAGCGCACAAAATAGAGAGAGAACGAGAGAGAGAGAGAGGAGTACATCTGGTGGACTCGCAATGCTTTTACCTTTGATTCGGCCCCAGGCATCCATGCTCACTTAGGTTATGTATAAGGATTGCGCCATTCTTAGCCCCTCTCAAAAAACGTCTCAAGACAAGGAAAAATGACAGAAGTCTTAACTCTCACTGAGAGCATCATCCTGTTTAAGCTTATTGTGTTCCATTAATTTGTTTCTGTTGTTCTGCAAACATCACAGAACGAGTTTTTTTGGTGGATACTATTTGTTCTCTTTCTTAAGAACAAGGCAAAGAAATCTTTGGAGTTAACACTTGCTTGTTTGTCCCTTGTTGTGTCAACAGTGGAAACAGCAGAATATCATGGCATTGGTGCTGTGAGCAAGAAGGTGCATCTCGAACATTGGCATTCGAAGCGTAACCTGCTGCTAGCTGATCCTGGCACAGAATTTCATTTGAACTTTGTTGTTGACAAAGGCTTTGGCAAACCTGGTGCTCTTTTGGTCACTAATAATCACCATTCTGAGTTCTTTCTTGATTCAGTCACTTTGGAGATGCCAGATGACAGCCAAATTCATTTCCCATGCAACTCTTGGGTATATAACTCAAGGAAGTACCATGGTCCTCGAATTTTTTTCAGCAATCAGGTGTGTTCACTTCTTTTTTTGATGTTGATGGACAGTCATGTGTCTCATTTTAGATACAGTTTATCTGGTTTTGTTTCAGTCTTTTTGTAACACGAAAAGGATTAGCATGAAATAAATGCTCCATATGATAGTAGAAGTTCAGAGGATCGAATCATAGCCATGTATTGAGGAATCTCGATTTCTCAATCTAAATTTTCTGTTTTGAGATAATCGAGCCTAGGCTTTTTTTGTTCCTCCATGTAAGAGGAAGCAAATAGGCTTCATGAGTGCACCTACAGGAGAATCAACTTAATGAGAATCAGATCCTAAGCTCTTAGTAAAAGTGATTCATGGGCCTTGTTTGAGGGGACTGTGAACAGGGTTTTATATGAATTCTTGGTCCATAGCATGCCGGTGACTTGAAAAGATAACATCTCTCATCTTTGTACTGGTCATCATTGCCGCATTCAACGAAACATGTTGATCATATGGGCACTACAGGTTGTCATTATAGACAGCAAACAGGGTCAGATGCACAACATTAACAGGAGTTCAGTCTTGTGGCTGTTCTGTTGATCTCGTGGATTAGACTCCTGATATATTCGAATTTTGCAAGCTGACAAATGTCAAATATGCATAGAGCTTCAAGCTAAAAGCATGTTCTTTTATTATGCAGGCTGCATGTATGAGCTACCTGGCACGAATTGTTGACTCCCTGATTTAGATCGATGACCTATTCAGCATGTTCCATGCTGAAAATGCTTTTGAGCTAGCGAGCACCGATGCTACTGCTAGAGATCCTTGTGGGTTTATAAAAGTGGTAGTAGTATATTATTGGCCAGGAGGCCTAGACCATTAGGATTATTGGGGCAAGCATCCCAAGAGTCACACCATCGAGGAAGTCAGAAGTCGAGGAGCACCTCTCTTGGGAATAGCATACACGTAGGATGTGCTGCATGCATTCATTCTTGATGTCCCGATTCGTAGTATGGGGTGCCAAGGTCATGGTATGGATGGCTTCATCGCTTGGTACATTCTTATTGGGTTTGAGGATGATTGGGTAGATAGAGCCATGCATGTTTATTGTGTTTGTGGTTGGGACAATTCATTCATTGGAACTTGGTGTGGCAAATTGTAAGGAGCAAGTTTCCTGTGAGCTAACTCTTAGTTGTCATTTGCAGGAATGATTGTCTTGTGAAACTAGTCAACTATTTCTTTCTGCTGGTTTAGATGCTTTGGATGCCATGGGTGATGTGCCCTTAGTTTCTGAGTTTGAGGTGCACAATATCCGGGAGAACAAAGTCAGTTGTAGTCCTTAAACTTGCATAGACAACAGTGATAATCTGTAAAGGGGGAGAAAATGGGGTCACTGATTTACAAGATTAATGATAATTCCACCAATCATGTTGGTGAATAACCAAGTACAATCCTTTACTGCACAATTCTAGTCAGACCCGGTTCTTAGTCTGAAATAGAACTCTCTCTAAATATGGATGTTCCTGTGACACTTCCTTGGGAAATGCTTGTACTGGCATGTGGAAACTGGGCCTTTTTATACAGCTGGCCCTTTGCATGGATTACCCACAGCCTGGTTGACCAACCTAGCTGGCAATCCGCACAATTGGCATTGGTTTGCCTGCTGCTGCCTCAACTAGCAGCCTGCCTGCTGTGTGCCTACCTGTCCTAGAAGCCTGCCCATTCGCTCTTCATGTGGGATGCTAGTGGCTGCCCCTACATTTTACTCAGTTTAGAAACCATGTGTGCACTTATACTTGCATGTGCTTGTAAGGGGTTTTGTTGATTACGATTGGCTGCACATGTTGGAGGAGGTAGAGCTTCATGTGCTGTAGTTTCTTGGAGAAGTTGACCTTAAGCATAGCTTCATTAGCTGTTCTAAGAGTTAGAACAAGTGTTCTTACATGACTAATAAACCCATTTCTAAGAATGGTACATATTGATTCTGAAGTTGACTAGTCATGGTTGACGAAGTACCTCCTAAAGTTGACTAGCCATGGTTGATGATTGTACCTCCTCACAAGGGGATGCTCCATCAACTGAGCCAAGCAATCACAAGTGTCAGGTTCATTGCTTGCTTCACGTTCTCTTCCTTCTCTTTGGGCTATTGGTTGTCCTCGTTCTTCTTGTACCAGGATTAGGGACAATGTGAACCTGTGTATGGACAAGCAGAGCATCCAGTCCACTTTGTCCATAGTGTAGGTCATCGACCTGCATGTGGAGGGACTTTGAGTCGATTGATACAGCCACGTGTACGGAGGAGCTTTGACACAGTGTCAAGCTCCTCCTCTTGTATAACAAGAATGTCAAGGTCCAAAGGTTCCTGTTGTACAAAACAGGTATCAAGAACATTTAGAGCTTGGCAATAGTGGAGATGACTGGAATATTCTGCTGCATGTATATGACTAGATCAAAAGAGGCAGCTATGCTGGCAAAGGACATCTATAAGCTTTGTGTTTGTTGTCACTTTTGTCTTTGGCTTATCCATAGCTTGTGTTTGCTGACTGCCTATGTGTGCATGGCGACCATGTGAGGACCATATATGTGTTTGCCTCATCCATAGCTCGTATTTATAGTGCGTATGTGTACATGTGTGCAGCCACATAAGGAGTGTGTGCATGTGCATGTGTGTGTGCATGTGTGTGTGTGTGAGGGGCTAGACACATTTTCAAGCGCTTTTCAATGATAGGTCACATCATATGGCTTTGAGAAACTTATGGGCATGTTATTCAGGTGCCACCTTTTTAGTATTCAAAAAATTAGAATTGGGAGATTCCCAAACTCACTAATATTGTGTTTATACAGAAATGGTTATTGAGTTCTATCATATTCATTACCATAGGTTGTAAAGTGCCTAGAGCATCAACCATTATGCTAAATGTGAGAAAGCACTAGTGAAATTTGTTGTGACATTGTTGTATTAGCAGTTATGGACTGAATCTATAAGCTGAAGGGATATAGACCAGGGAAACGAGTTAAAGAAGTGTGGAAAGGGGAGAAGTGAGGGTAAATAGCAGGGAAGTTCATTTGCCCGCACAAGAGCTGCATAAGGTCCATAGGGCTTACGCATGAACATGAAGAGTAGCACAAGATGGTAGATGGTGGACTCTATACCAGCCACAAAGTAGTTGATGGAGTTGCAAGATAGGCAGCAGGAAGCTGTTGGACTTTTCTTTTCAAGCAGAGCTAAGCGAAAAGCTCCTCAAGAAAGATCCTTTGTCCTTTTGGCTCAGGTTGCGTGCTAGGTTTGGGCAACCTCTACACCAGTTGGTTTATATGGGCCTGATTTTCTTTTTCTTAAAAAGGTCATGTCCTGAATTACTAGCCTTCAATGGAATTGGAATTTGTAAGTGTGCATCCTTAATCGATCCTGTGGATTCTTCGATTATAATTACAACATACTTTTGTTAGGAACTCAAAAGTGGCTGTCTGAGATGCTTAACTCACAGGTATTTAAAATGTAATTCTTCAGAAAGGGAAGGATGGATGTCTCTTGGCAGCTTTACTCCATGCTTATCTTGCTTCCACTGCTTTTCTTTTGCTTGAAGCAGGTCTACCTTCCTGGTCAAACACCTCCAGGCTTGCAAGCTTTACGAGATGAGGAGCTTAAACAATTACGAGGAGATGGAAAAGGACAGAGAGAAGAAGCTGATCGTATTTATGATTATGATGTATACAATGATTTGGGAGATCCAAACAAGGGAGAAGCGTATGCTAGACCTACATTAGGTGGTTCTAAAGTTTACCCATACCCGAGAAGATGTTACACAGGACGTAAAAAAAATAGAGCTGGTATGTTACCATGTGTAATCTGAAATGGTAATGAGAAAAGTCTGAAAGCTTTCTGAGAGGTCATATGATACACATTGTGTAATTGAACTTCATTACTTTTGATTTCCATTCTTGTTTATCCACTAGTAAGTTTACAAATAATCCTTCACATGAAATGATATGAAATCAGTGAAGCTAAATTGTAACTATTATAGCTAGTACCTTTCTTGCATGGGATGTAGAGATTACAATTTACCACTGCAAACTTAAATGCAACTGCATGAACAATTAGCCTTCAGCATCTGGACCAGTTGTCTGCATTCTCAGCCCCTTCTGGTGGCTGCATTTTGGCTTCCAGCTGCTTCTTTGTTAGACAAACATTGATGCTAGGCAGTACATTGCTCTATTTTGTGACTCTCAGCACCAATGTTGTTGTGTTTTGACATCCAGCCTGCTGCCCTACTGTCTTTTGCTCTTTGCATCAGCTTTCTTCATGGACATCGGTGGTTTGCTGCACTCAGGATTAGCACTTGGATGATACTCTCAGTACTCCCCCTCAGCTTGCTTCCATGAGAGGTGGTGGTTGTTGGACACTCTTTGCTCCTTTAGAACCCTTGCAATTATATCTCACCCCTTTCATCATTCGTCTGTCCATCCATTTCTTCTTCTCCTTTGCATTCTTGTTTGAGTTCACCGTGTGTTAAGACTTGTTTGTACACTTTGTGTTTTTAATAAAAACCCTAGCGCATCTTCACATGGTATTAGAGCTGGTGCTCTTCTAAAGGGTATGTTGCATTGTGAAAAGCTTGGTTTTAACCAGTGATACACAACTACTCATAATGTCTCAAACTCCTTCATCTTGGGATCCTATGGTGTCTATTCAAGCCACTCCTTCATTGGATGCCTTGATGCAACATTATGGTCTTGATGTGGAGAACAATGCTTTATCTCTCTCTTCTCCAAGTAGACCAAATTTTGGAAGGATGATGGGTGAGGAGTAGATTGAATCCTTACAAGGAAGGTATTTTGAGTTCTATCATCCACATATTCCTCCAGCTTTCTTCTACTTTTGCAAAGGCACATTTTCAAGGAGCTGCGCATGAGCTAGGGCATTTAGTTGGTGAGGATGGCTGTCTCTTAGTTTGGTAAGGAAAAGCCACTTTTGGAATGGTTAGCAATCCATTATCTTCATCACAATTGTTTGTAACTTACCAAAGAAACTCAAAACTGTTATACTAGTAAATATAAATGGAGGAGGTTCTAGAAGTAGAACAAATATAGATATACTGATACTTCCACCTCTTGTTTCATTAGAGCATGTTTGTGGTGCTACTCATTCACAAGTCTCTCTAGTCCTAGACTCATCATAGATGCATTCAATTTTTTTTTGTCATGATGTTAGGATCTTATGATCAGACTCTACTCTTGCCTTTTCAACCTTAGATTCTATTCCATCTTTTTCCAACACCTTAGGTTTAGGATCTTTTGTATTCAATCTAGGCTCCTTTTCATTCCCCCAGGTTAGTTTAGATTCGTCCCATCTAGGTATTAGGTTTTCTTTAGGCTATCCTACTCTTTCCCCTTAGGTGCATGTACTTTGCACCTTGGTACTCTATAGCCGAAAATGCTACCAGATACGATATGTTCTATATACTCGCAAGTGAGCACACCTATCTATTTTGATGTAGCTATGCTAAGTATCCCCGTCCCACCCTCTAACTTGTACCCACAGCCACTCAAACGTAGGAATATCCATCCTATGCTTACGATGTGCATATCCACACTCGTTTGTCTACTTAAGTCTTAGATGAATGAATATCCATTTCTTGCCTATAGTATGGCTATTTCCCCTCCTCGGGCTACTTAGTTGGCGACCATGCCTATGCCTAGTCAGCCTAGTTACCTAATTGGATCCATTGTGCATACCTAACCAATGCATGGTGGGGGCTTTTTGGGGCCAATCTCCTAGTGTACACTCCATTTCCCATCCCTACCCTCCCTATCCTTTCGTTAGCATCGACACTTCGGTTGCTATGGGAAAAAATGCTTTTAGTTAAGACCCTGTCACCAAGTTGTGAAGTTCAACAAATACAGATGGGTCTTATAACTAAAGGCATTTTTTGCCATGGCAACCCAAGTGTTTGAGACCTAGTCCTTGGTCTATGTTCTCCAATGGAAGGTTCATAATGCCACAATGAATGTTTGAGTTAATGCAGAATTTCACTCACAATTACAACACTTTGCCCCTTGTATGTGATAGTAGGATTAATCTTATCAACTGTTATGAGAAGTGATGGAATTCAACATATTAATCTTGATCACAAGCTCCAAGAGTTCTCTGTCAAGGAAGGGGACAATCTAAAAGTTAAGATGGCTGAATATAGACACTTACTGATTGAGTTTGCCATCATTGGCTTACGTAAGTTAGATGGTGATTAGGTCACTTTATTGTTAAAGAACTTGCCACCTATCTATTCTCATTTATGTAGCAAGTTATATTGTTGCTTCAATTTCCAAACTTCTGGGAGTTCAAAAGCTAGATACCAAGTCATACTCAACTATATGACCAAGTCCATAAAAAGGCCTTCCCTTCCCTGCTACCAATCTTATAGGGGGCTTTGGTTTTGACCACTACAAAGGGAAATCCAAAGGTGGTAGAACTCTCACAATGGAAGGCAAGTCCCAAAAATGGTGACACTCAACCAAAGATACTAGATTAATTTGGCAAAATATTCATTTTCAAAAAAGGTATTGCACTCACTATCAGCTCTTGGATCATGTGGACAAGGAGTATTGTTTTCCAAGGCCCAAGCTAAGCCTCCCAAATCTACTTTTGGTGCCCATCAGACCTTGAGCATAGCCATGGGTAGCACTCTCCTTGTGAAGTCGAGAAGGGGTCCTACCCTAGTTGTCACCAAAATGAGAAATGAACTTAAATGTGTGCAAGTTAGTTCATAATGATTGCCGTTTGGATTATTGCTGGTTGCACTAGCACTTACTCTTTTTCTTCCTACTCCTCTTGGTCTTCACATGGCCCAGTATCAACCCGCTAGTAATGTGGCATATCAACAACACCATCCGTCAACGCTTTTAGGAGAATTGAAGGTATGCCTCACTAGCCTTGTGGCCCACTTGCAAGATGATCAAGATTGGAGTAAAGCCAGTAGCCACTGAACATTGGCACAGATAGGGCATCTTTGCACCTTTCTTGATATATTTTTAGAGGAGATTGAAAGATAGCTTAATACCTAGGAAGAGTATCTCTCTTCCTATGGCTTGTAACCCATAGGAGTTTGGCAGTTGGCACCTGCCTCAACTATGTAGGGCTTCTGGAGCATGTGTGAGATGTGGAGAAATAGAGGAGTTTGGCAGTTGGCACCTGCCTCAACTATGTAGGGCTTTTGGAGCATGTGTGAGATGTGGAGAAATAGAGGAGACCCAAAGGCACTCTTTGTGGGATTGTCCCAGAGTCCAGGAGGTATGGATGAGAGCAATTGAGATTGTAGTAGTGACCATGGGGCTAGTAGCTTGGGTTAGGGTCTAGGGACAAAGGCCTGCTGCCCAATGTGTGGATATGACCTGGATATGAGGATTTTCAAGGGAGCAACTTGTTTCTTATCATTGGCCAGCATTGGTGTAGGATTTCACTGCGATTTTCTTGTAAACATAATGTACTTAGGAGCACAGACACAGATGTGAGTTGATTGCTAGCATCATTGCTTGGTTCATGTGGACTGTGAGGTGTAGTCATGCCATTGACCTTCAGGATGATTTCACTCTAGAGACCCTCTAGGTTGTGGACAAAAGGCTATTTATATTCTCTGCGAGAGTTGGGAGAGATTCCAGGGCGACCTCAAGTGGATGAGGAAAGATGCTTTTATGCAGACATGGGACTTAGGCACCTTCTTGGACTTAGTGCCAATTGGTCTAGTAGATTGGTCATTCACTCAGCCATTGTATTTATGATGTACTTAGCATTGCCTTAAATGGGTTTTTGTACTTTGTATTTTACCTCAAGGATCTTTCCGAGGTATTATTAAAAGAAAATTCTTTTCTTGAAAGAAACACTAGGTCATTATAACTTTTTTGAACCAGCCCATCCATGGAATCCTTGTTCTGTCACATTGACTGAGGACATTTACGAGGCTTGTGACCCTTTTGTTTGCCAGGTGGAATTTCATTGAAGGGGATGAAATTATAGAAGTTGTCTGGAGGATGGTTAGGGCCTTGATTTTAATGCAAGTGCAAAACTTTACTTAGATGGATTCTTACAGGACTCGTGAGATCTGTTAGGCAAGGATATACTCTTGCCCCTCTTCTATTTGCAGTCGCAAGTGACCCATTGTGTTAAGGAACCTTGATCATATGATTGCTTCTGGTGCTGAAGGAGCTTTACCCTCTTGCTGATGGTACTATGGACTAAGATGGATTGGTCTCTACGGTGCAAGTTATCAAGGATTCTCTCTCTAGGGAGGAGTTTTAGTGCCCCATCATCAGGAGAGCTGGCCTTCAAACCACAAGTTCCTGGCTGGTTCTGAGCTGAAGAGTCTGAAATTGTGAATATACCATTGGCCTTCAACCCACAAGATATTGGCTTGTGCCGAGCTGAAGAGTCTGAAAATTGAGAATATACTTTTGGCTGGCTTTGAGCTGAAAGAGTCTGAAAATTGAAAATATACCATTCAGAATAAGCCTGAAGTGATTAAGCAATCATTTCACAGATATGAAAACTGTCACGAAGTTAATGTTTTTTGGAAGGTTTTGATGGTCAGGCCGCCAACAAGGGATAGATTAACTAAGTGTCCCCAGTCCCTGCTATGTATCCCCTTTGCCACATTGCTGATGAAGATCCTTATCATATTATATGGGAATGTAAGTGGGTGTGACCAATAAAAAATTGAGAAATGGCTTGACAGAGTACTGGACTGCACAGTATGGTAACCTGGAGGCATGCATTTCTTGGAGGCAAGGGGAGAATTTCTCCTGCTCTAGTTGATTTCTGGAACATCATAAGGGCTTCTGTTTTGGTTACTATCTAGGAACAAAGAAACAGGGTAGCATCCAGAGTTTACCTGTCCATAGCCAAGCCAGTTCTCTGTTTTTGGAAAGCTGCTGAGACCATACCTTCAAGTTCCTTAACCTGTTAAACAGACATGAAGGAAATTGTCTTGGCTAAGCTGCAAAGCTCTCTTAGAGCTTGATATACCAGCACGTGGGATGTAAATATCCATTAATATGAATCTGTTTGTGAAAAAAGTTTTAGTAGAAGCAAATTTGTGCTTGATTTTGTTGCAGTCTCTTGTTGATCAAATAAGGCTTTCTGCATCTTGTGTGCAAAGTGTTACATAATTTCTATAGGTATTTCATTTCTTTTGGTCACCTGACAGATCCTTCTACAGAGGAGCCAACATCACTACTTGAGCTCATCTATGTGCCCAGAGATGAACTTTTTGATCGCATAAAGACTGCAGATTTCTTGGCTTCCTCAACCAAAGCTATAGCACACTTGTTGATGCCTGCTGTTGAGGATTTGTTCAAAGGAAGGAAGCAATTTAGGTCCTTGCAGGAAGTGAATGATCTTTATGTCAAGGGCTTAGATTTATCACCTATCATTGGAATAGAGGATGAGCATCCGGAGGAGACCAAGTCTAGTCTTGAGTTGATTGCAGAGCTGACGACCAACAAAGATGTGGGGAACACTAGCTTGATAAAATTCCCCTTACCATTGGTGATTAAAGGTATTCTACTCACATGCTTACTCTTCGCTTGGTTTTGTTACTTTGCTTTAAGATTTTGCACTTTTTTCTATGATGTTGCAGCAAGCAAAGATGCTTGGAGCTCAGATGCGGAATTTGCTCGCCAGACACTTGGTGGTATGCATCCCATTACAATAGAAAGGTTAAAGGTAGCACTTACTCTCTCTCTGTGTAGATGCTTGTGTGATTCAAATTTCAGTATCATGTCAAGACCTATTATATACCAAATGACACTGGTTGTTGGTGGTAGGTCTTTCCCCCTGTTAGCAAGCTCAATCCTGAAGTGTATGGTACTCCTGCTTCTTCCATTACTGCTGCTCACATTGAACCACGTTTGGAGGGAATGAGTGTTCAACAGGTCTCTCTCTCTCTCTCTCTCTCTCTCTCTCTCTCGCTGTGACACTGGACTAGTCTAACCTGTGTATGTTTCTGGCTGTCTTACATCCCTTTGTATTGTGCACGTTGAAACAGGCTCTGGAACAGAAAAAGCTCTTTATTTTGGACTACCATGATGCATTTTTGCCCTATATAGAGAAGTTCAACGCCCTGGACGGCCACAAATCATATGCTGCCCGTAGCATATTTTTCTTGACAAAGACAGGACGTTTGAAACCTGTAGCAATCGAGCTCAGTTTACCATCATCCACCAATGGCAGGGTTGATCAGGTTTTCGTTCCTCCATCCCAAGGGCAAGAAGCAGAGCGCTGGCTATGGAGGCTGGCGAAAACTCATGCGATTCTCAATGATACAAGTGTTCATCAGCTCATCAGCCATTTGTAAGTTTCGTGTCTTTGTACATCTAGAGGCGAAGGTGAACATCTGTCCTGTTTTAGTTTTAGTAGTTAAACTGTTTAAGGTTAGGGTTGTGCGTGTCTGTAAGCAATACAACTCTGATTCCCTTGTTTGTTTGTACACTGCCAGTCTGAGAACACATGCAGCTATAGAACCAATCATAATTGCTTCGTACAGGCAACTCAGTGCCATGCATCCCTTGTTTGTCCTTCTTCTTCCTCACTTCAAGAACACCTTGAACATCAATGCGATTGCCCGAAAAATTCTCTTAAACGCTAACACTGGGAATCCCCTGCATGGTGGGTTTATCGAGCAGACATTTACTGCAGGAAGGTATGCGATGGAGTTCTCTTCGGTGCTGTACAGGGATTGGCGCTTTGATGAGCAGGGTCTGCCTGCAGACTTACTCAAAAGGTGCATGGTTGAGTTATGTAGACAGCAGTTTTTTAAGCCCTTTGCTCTTTGCTGAAAGTTATAGATGATGCAGTGACCCTCCGCATTTGCTCTTATATGCTTGCAGAGGGATGGCAGAGAAGGATGCTAAAGCAAAGCATGGTTTAAGGCTACTCATACCGGACTATCCTTATGCAGTAGATGGGTTGGAGATTTGGGAGGCTATAGAGTCATGGGTGGGGGAATATGTGGCCATATATTACAAAAGGGATGAGGATGTGAGGAATGATACGGAGCTACAGAAATGGTGGACTGAGGTGAGGGAGAAGGGCCATGGTGATAAGAAAGACGAGAGTTGGTGGCTTCCGATGCACGGCACTGCGAATCTAGTCACAGTTCTGACCACCATAATCTGGCTGGCATCTGCTCATCATGCTGCCAACAATTTTGGACAATACCCATATGCGGGTTACATGCCATACCGACCTACGATGGGCCGGGAGCTGATACCGCAGAGGGGCACGCCCGAGGCCGCAGCATTCCATGGGAACCCAGAGGCTTTCCTGCTCAAGTCAGTCTCCTCCCCTTCACAGGCCACCATTGGCATGGCCATCATTGAGCTTCTGTCGACGCATGCCTCCAATGAGGAGTACCTCGGCCAGCGTGTTACACGCAACTGGACTGACGACCCAGAGGTCCTCAAGGCTTTCAGGCGCTTTCAAGAAAAGCTCGTCCTTGTGGAGCGAGGCATCAATCAGAGAAATCGCAATCCTGCACTTAAGAACAGGTATGGGGAGGTCCAGGTCCCATACACTCTCCTCTTCCCGAGCTCGGGAGAAGGGATCACAAACAGGGGTATACCCAATAGCACCTCCATTTGAGGAGGGATAATAAGAGCCTGAACAGAACTACAAAGAAGGAATCAACAATCAGGGGTATACCCGATAGCACCTCGATCTGACAAGGGATAATAAGAGCCGGAACAGAACTACAAAGAAGCAATCGACAATCAGGGGTATACCCGATAGCACCTCGATCTGACCAGCACCGTTTAGCGCATCTAATTGCATGAGAAACCGGGTTTGCTACCTGGCTCAGAACACCAAAACAAAACATTGAATTAACGAGATTCTTTCTTTGTATAATCTGTATATAAATTTGGCCTTGCATTCTGAATTAAATATTGTTGTTCTTGCTGGTATCATCCCATAGCTTGCCATGTTTGTGGTGATAGTTTATGAGATTTCTTATTCGTTAGCCTTGCTGATTTATTGCTAAACTTCCCTTTTCGATGGAGTTTACCATTGCTGGTAAGGTTTACCAAAACACTACATGCTCCACTCTCTCTTTGTGTGAGTAGGTGCAAGTAGGGCTAATTCATTCCCACTAACCCCATCAAATCATAGTGTGATGCGGTCTTGAGTAACCATGAGATTACCTCTCAAACTTTCAAAATTGGATTTAACTTGAGGGTTGCCAATATCCCAAATATGAAATTTGTAGGAAATGTGGGAAATATAAAGCTATTAGGCAAAACCATGGTATCCTGTATGGAAGCTACTTCTAATCTTTTTATCCTTGTCTCCTAGGTTTTGATAGTTGTGTCCCTTTTCCTATTTGTCCTAATTCCTAATTTGCTTGTGATCGATTGTTTTGACAAACGATTGTGATTTGTTAAAAAAGCTCATTCTCAACCATAGATGTTTAACTCTTCCCTTCTAAATACTTGACTTAATGTTGAGGCAAGGTTTGTGACACTAATTGCGGTTGATGGAGAAAGTTGAACCAAAGTGCACGACCAAGCATTTTGTGTGCACATGCTAGCATAGCTTATCACCATGATATTGAAAGATTTGGATGACACAACCACCACCATCATTGAGAAATTAACAATGGTAATCTATTTATGCTAGACTAGATACACAGTGACTAAAACCCTTGACCAACATAAAAAGTATAGGAGAGAAATGTTGCATGTCAAAAAGTTATAGGCTCCACATTTAACGAGCAATGGGTAGGTTTGGATAGGCAATATCCCTTGCCCAATTGCATCATTCATGCCAAGGTAGATAAAGACAACAAATCCTCAATAAAAAATGTAGCATTATTTGGGATTTGACCTCGCGCTAGTGTGTTGTGAGGGCATTGGCTTAGCTATTAGAGTATGAGCAAAGTTTTGTTATTATCGAGAAATCAACAATGGTAACCTATTTATGTTGGTTACAAATTGAGTAAAACCCTTGCCCAACCTAAAAATTATAGGAGTGCAATATGGCATGGCAAAAAGTTATAGGCTCCACATTTAATGGGTGGTGGATCGATTTGGATAGGCAACATCTCTTGCCCAATTTGTATAGTTTGTTATTATCGGGAAATCAACAATGGTAACCTATTTATGTTGGTTATAGATTGAGTAAAACCCTTGCCTAACCTAAAAAGTATAGGAGTGCAATGTGGCATGGCAATAAGGTATAGGCTCCACATGTAATGGGTGGTGGATAGATTTGGATAGGCAACAACTCTTGCCCAATTGTATAGTTAGTGCCAAGGGTTTAGAGACAAAATCCTCTCAATGAAAAAGGTAGCATTAAGTGGGATTTGGCCTCTTGCAAGTGTGTTGTGAGGCCATTAGCTTAACTATTAGGTGATGTGTAGGTTTTGGTTACTAATTGGGTGTTTTGTTGCTAACAAAATTTACCTATTTTCCCTTTTTTGTTTTTGAGGTGGGCGGGTCGAGGATTGGTGGCACGTAAACACCATTGTCCAACAAATTAGCAACCTCTATTTTTTGGTCATGTCTTGTGATAGGACAAACATGTGTCTTATTTCACCAAAGTCATCAAAATTAATTTGAATTAGCTATTAATTGTTTTATATGTCATTTCAGTATTGTCGTTTGCATTGTTATGAAGAGTGTTTAGTCTTTTCTTCCTTTCCTCATATCTATCTTAAACTATTTTTTTCATTTCCAAATACCAATTTTAATTTTTGATTGCCTTATCAAATTAATATGCTACGTAACCATCTCTAGACTGTGTGTGTGTGTGGCTTGCATATGGTATATGTGCTTAACATTGGCAAGACATATAGGAAGACCATAGCCTTAACATTTGTAGGCCTTACAATAAGGGCATAGGCGACATTAAAAGAATAAACTTGTCCTCTATTGTATGGAGCTTGTGGTTGCTTTGCTAGTGGGATATGATCAAGCAATGTACTTGTTGCTGAAAGGGGATGTTTTGTTTGCATATAGGGAAAGAGCTACAAGGTCATACTTGTTTTGGTTTGTGTGAGTTCATACTACTAGTAAGACCTAGGTCACACCTAGTTCAATTGACTTGGGCTAGTTTGTGTAGTTGTGTTTATGGGAAGTGTGGCCAACACACTTTAACTTGTGCAACTTGGGTATTAGCACTTAAGAGAGTTGATGGAGTATCCTTTAAAAATGAGGGTACTCCATGAACTTGCTGAAGTTGGAGATTGGTCAATAAGACTTTCTCTTTCTTCCTTTTTTGTTCTCTCTCTTCCTTCTCTCTCTCTACAACTTAAACTTGAGTGTGGTTGTGCAAACATGAAGTCCTTGTAGCACACTCACAAGTCCACATACTTGGGTGTGGTGCAACTCTAAGGGATCATTTAGACCCAAGTTACTCTAAGGGATCATATTGACCCAAGTTAAACATAGATGCATTGTATGTAGGCACTCATTGGAAACACATCCAAAGGTTTAGCATATATCAATTTATTGTTTAGATGAGCACACAAGATAATACTTTTAGTATTGTGTATGGTTTGAAGCTTCTATTTGTGGTCCAAATGACTTATTGCATTTACATGATTAAACATAAGGGTAAGTATTATGTCTTGGAAAATGATGTTATATTGCTTAATTTCTTAAGTTACATACTTGTTTACAAATATAGCCAAACAAACTCCCTTATTGCATATTGCTATGTTCTTAAGATAGAGAATTTTGTATTGAAGGATGTCCATAGTGCACAATGGTATGCAATTTGTGGTTAACCAAGAACATAGCCTAGGATTTTGGAAGAAGTCACATTGAATATGGGCGTTGATATTTAAGCTTACAAATATAATCTTTTAAACCATGTATTAGTACATAATGGACATAACTTTGGGTAAAGAATGGTTTGTAGCTTAGGGATATCAATGCACTATTACAACACAACACCTTAGAATGTAATGGGGGGAGAGTTGATTAGTAGCTCTAAGGAGAAAATGATGTATTGAACTCAATTGCTTATCACTTGAAGCAATTGAAAAGATTTTTAAATGTATTTTGTTATGATGTAGACTTTGTTGTGGAGGTTGATATAAAGAGATTATAAATGGTAAAAGTGATAGCCAACCTTGACAGAGATGTATGGAATTAGGAGGATAAGATTTCCCATAGAGGAGTATCTCTTTATGTATGTATATGGTTGCATACATTACAATGCATATAGCCACATCTTAGTGCCAAGATGTCCATCCACTTGTCTACTTTATCCCTTTCCTTCTACATACTTAGGCATAATTCTTATGCTTGCTTCTTGGTTGTCTCCAACAGTAGCTCTCATATCACATCCTTTGACCATTCCCCATAAGTTCTTCCTCGTGAATAAGTATATGATTTTGGGATTGTTGTGTATGGAAGCCAAAACTTGTCTAATCAATAATACCTTGTGAGGCCATTTTACTTAGTGGAGAGATCTTATTGTAAAATAATAGTTCTTCATATCATCTAACTTTACATCGAAAAGGGAATTATTCTCAAAGATGCATCATATTATAGTGAAAACAACTTGAAAACTTAATTAATGCTTGATGAATGACCAAAGTAACCCTCAACTTAAAGTAATTTTTTGTATTATGAAGGTTGGCTTGCACTTGCAATATTTCCAAGTCTATTCATGGTTATTATTTTAGCTCATGTAGGTTCCACTCTATTTGACTAGGCTTGAATGGTTTCTATACACCTCTTGTGAATATACATTAGAAGGTGAATGTGCACACATTTTTGTTTAGAAACTTGTAGGTAGCTCTATGCTGCACGTGGTAATCCAAGATTTTGATGAGTTTGAGATCCACAAGTTACACACAAGGCGTAGATTCAAAATATGGTGTTGTTTTAACAACACCTTATTTTGGCAATGGTCCCTTATGCTTTGAATTTTGGCTTTAATAGTCCCGTATGAGTTATTTTTTTACAATGGCTCCTTATGCTTCAACTTTTGGCCTTAGGGATTTCAAGTCCTAAACAATATGCTTAGAGGTGAGCCACCTTCTTGTATCAATATGGGGGTCATAGTGAAGGCCTGATTAAGTGTTTGAAAGGCCTTTTCTACATTAGAGTTCCACATAAATTTATCATTCCCTATTAATTGTGTGAGTGGCACAATAATCTTGGTATAATCTTTATTGAAGATTGGGTAAATGTTTGTGAATACTAAGCATCATTGCACATCTCAAACTAATCTTGATGTTTCCCATTCAAGAATAGTGTTCATCTTCTTCCTATTTGTTGAGATTCCATTTTGAGTGACAATATATCCAAGGAATTCCACTTTTGATTGATGAAAGGAGTACTTATCCAATTTGGCATACAAGCCATTTTCACATAGCTTATCAAGAACTAACCACACAAGATGCTGATGCTATTTTTGATTCTTGGAAAATATTTAAACGTCATCTAAATATACCACTAGAGATTCATCTGGGTACTCACAAAAGATGCCATTCATTAGATATTGAAAGATCCTTGGAGCATTTGTGAGACTAAATGGCATGCAAACATATTCAAAGTGGCCATACCTTGTGCAAAAAGCTATCTTCCATTCACCAGAGCTATAAAGAGGGAGAACCAAACAGAAAACTAGTAAGGGGTCTTAAATAAATTTTGTTGATGGTGAAATATTAGAGAGTGATTAATGGCGAGTCAAATTTTACATGACTTGGAAGGCCTAGCTCACTCTAGATCCTATCTAGAGACTATGGATGGAGAGAGTAAGGGCCATTCATAGAAGACATGTATGCAAGAAAGAAGATAAGAGCATCCCTCTTTATGTATGCAAGTGTAATGCATATAACCACTTCTTAGAGCCAAACACCCACTTGCTCGCTTTATCCCTCCACATACATGGGTTTGGTTCTATGCTGAAGTATCACATTTCTCAGTAGGAATAAATTGACTTTCTTTTTCAAGCATTTATGATTTGGTCACTTTTTCATAGAGTGATACATAGGTTTTTGAACTATCAACTTGTGCATCTTGTGTTATTTATAAAAATATAATCAAAGTGATTGTTAAGAATAGATTCCCCATGCTTAGAATCAGCCTTTTTTTTGCCAATTACTTAGAGAAAAGTACTTTAAATATTATCAAGTTTAAAGTTGAGGATGAGCATAAAATTGTGTTCTATAGAGCATAAGTACTTAGTCATGCAATTTTTATTGATGATACTCTAGCTACATTCATGAATCTTATCAATAGTGTACTAAGCTCTATCTAAATCAGTTAGTACTTGCCTTGATATTATGTCTATGTTAGCAGTTGTGTATCACATGTAGTGATTTCTTGCATGTAAGCCTTAGTCTGAGTCAGATGAGGATATTTGAAGCTTTAACTTTGTAACTTTTTTGTTGTTTTATTTGTTTTAGATACTTTAGGTGGAGATTTCACACTTGCATTTCATTTTTGGTAGGGTGGACACATATTGAGTGTGGAGGCTAACTTGGGCAACCAAAATTTTGCATTGACGTCAATTTTAATTGGTGCAACATATGGTAATGTGGCTTGGTTTGTTGGTTGGCTAGTTTTGGTAGAGATGGGCTGTTTATGTAGCTAGCCCCTTTAGGAATAGGAAGATCTAAGAGTAAGAGAGAATTACAAGAGCACCTAGAGGTCCTTCATGGAGTGAGAGTAACACATTGTCTCATTCAATGGAGTATTGAATTGATATGTTGTTGTAAATCCATCCTTCAACTTGGTCTTCTTTGTGAGTTTTGGTAGTGCTCTCATGTGCCTTTAAGCTTCCAAGTTTCAATTACTTGACTAATGAAGTGAAGCTTGTACACAGAGCTCATCCTTCTAACCTTCTATTTTCTTGTGGAGGGTATTGTTTGAGCTCTCTCTCTCTCTCTCTCTCTCTCTCTCTCTCTCTCTCTCTCTCTCTCTCTCTCTCTCTCTCTCTCTCTCTCTCTCTCTCTCTCTCTCTCTCTCTCTCTCTCTCTCTCTCTCTCTCTCTCTCTCTCTCTCTCTCTCTCTCTCTCTCTCTCTCTCTCTCTCTCTCTCTCTCTCTCTCTCCCATGAGGATCTTTATTTTCCTCTATCTTCTTCTCTCTACATTAGCTCTATACTTCCTTGTCTCTCTCCCTAACCTCAAGGGCAATATGGCACAATAAAGTTAGCTTTTATATTTTTGCTCAAGAATTCGTTTTATACCCCCTAAGTTTTCTCTCTCTCATTTTTTAATTGTTTTGATATCCTCTATCATTGACTCTAATATATCATATGAGAAGGAGTGGAGCTTCCAACCTTATCAAGGGTAAACATTGAGGACAATAGTCCCTCTCCTCATTAGTTCCATCTCAAAAGTGATGACAATGAGCACAAGCATAATGAGATGGTGGCACCTCCTTTCAAATGAATACAAGAAAAAAGGTGCTACATGTTGAGATAGAGCTTGGATATAGCCCATTATTCAAAAGGACAAATCACGCAATGTTAATCCTCAAGTCCTAAAAAGATATAGGCAAATGGGATTGAAGCATCTCGGCTTATGGGTTAATGGGAAAATTTATCCAATTGATCTCCTAACCAATAAACCTCCAATTTTCTTAAAAAACACAAACTTGCTAAAATATGTATGTGAGGGTGAAAATGGATGGTTTGGTTACACTAGGTGACGCATCACCTAAATTATAACTTAGAAAAGTAATAGGACAAGTGGAGCATCTAAATGAAATTACAACCTAGAATTATCATAATATAGGACACTATTCATGACATCAATACCTTGTATGAGAAGACAAAGCGGCAATTGGATTATCTCAAGAAGATCAATAGAAAGGTGGTATAGGAGCACAAACAAAAGAAGAAGTCAATTTATGTGTGAATTGTAAATAGCAGCTAGTGGAAGTGACATATCAAGGCATGCAAGGTTGCTCAAAATGAAAAACTTTGTGAGGGTGGACTTGATCATCCATTCAGAAAAGGTAAGTACATTGGAAGATGCTTTAAATAACTCAAAGTTCAAGGCTATGAAGGAAGATGATCGAGTCCATGTTGAAAGATGTCTCAAACAAGTTCTCAATTGTAGATGCACAATCTATTTGTGACACAGCTAACATTAGGGCATGGACTCACTTCAAAAATATTGAAGGGTGTGAAGGATGGGTTCGGCTGTTTTCTAGAGAGAAATCAAATCATGCCTATTTCTAGACCTTCAAAGTTAATAAAGGCTCAAAGGCTACTCAATATCAAGGTTTTGGGGCTAATCGGAGATCTCATGTATGTTATTGGCGTGGAAACACTAAAGGTAGGGACAAAAAATGCATACGAGGTTAAGTTTACAGAGCTCAACAATTATTACTTGGATATATGCAAGGTCCAATCAACATGGTAATATATTATATATGTTAGTTGAAGAATGTAGTAGTAAGTTGCAGTTCTTCATCAAATTGGATAAAAATGAGGTCATCAAGGGAGTAAATCTTGAAAGATTTAGTGTCACTTTGATGAGTAGAGCCTTACAATTTGATAATAACAACACGATGAACTTTAGTGTTCAGCACCATGTAAAGTGGCTTGTTGTATGTAAAGATCCTAGGGAAACATTTGAGGTGCCACAACTTTTCTTCACATGCACAAGCATTCCAAACATCATCAATTACCAAGCCCATGATGATATGCTCTCAATTGAAGGGTATATTGAATACCTGATTAAATGGCACCTTGTAGGAGACTTGAAAACTTTGAAATTTGGGTGTGTAATCTCAGTGCAAATGCAAAATATTCAATGGGGTGGAAAGAGAGGATGGGAAGAAGAACTAGCAAAGAGTGATAAGTGCTACTGACAACAAGTGATAAAGAAGATCCCATATGGAAGCCCATTTTCAACATTCAGTTGGATCATATTCACATTTTTTCATTGTAGCTTTTATCAACAAGTGATATTTTCAACATTCAATTAGATCATATTCACATTTTTTCATTGTAGCTTTTGTTAGGCTTATGGAGAAAATTGTATATGAAGGTATTTGTTTTGCTTATGGATGCTTCCACAAAAAGAAGAAGCCATTGCAATGTGTAAGAATGTGGAGCAAGTGCTAGCTTGGGCTCTACAAGTATCAATAACAATTGAAAAGGACAAGAAGAGATTAGGAAAATTTGGTAATTTGCTAAAGAAGTGTTGCTTTGGAGGAGCCAAGGCTAGGAAGTTTCTTTCAAAACCTATCAATGAGGAAGAGAATGTTGCAGCTCACAAGCCATAAGATTACAATGGGTGGAAAAACTACATGTTGTGATTTTTAATCAAAGTAATGGAGTAAAAACAATGTTGGTAAAGGCAAAGGCACGTAGTAGTGATGATAGAGATGTTTTGAATGTATCTTTCTTTGGTGATGCATTCTTGGTTGCTATGGATAATGATATGCCATAGAATTTACTTTTTGATTTAGGAGCATCATTCCATGTCACTTCACATAGAGAGTGATTGAGTACTTATAATGCTAGGAAACGAGGATATGTCTATCTTGGTAATAACTATGTGTGCAACATTATTGGTAGCATGGAGTGTTGAGAGCCTCCTTGACCTGCATGCTACCTTAGGAGCGAACCTTACCTTCTATAGTAGTCTTTTGTAGTCTACCTTTGGCGAGTGTATCAAATAGTACCTTTCTAAGTATCTTGCCTTTATTGTCTTCTTTCCATGATGCAATCATGGAGGCAATCCACATGTGCATCAAATCGTCATCCAATAAGGAATGATTATAATTCTCCCCATTAGGGGATTCTCAAGCTTCAAACAAAAGCAAGGCAAACAACATATCTTTAATGTAATAAAAGTTATTTTTTTCCATGACAAGTATAACATCCATTCAAGACATAATAGAATTCAAAAAATCTCTTGAGTATTCCATAAGGGTCAATAAGTTTCTCAACATAATCCTCTAAGGAGTGAAATGACTTGAGAAATGATATATAATAATCCCATTTATGCTTAGATTGCAAGTCAAGATAACACATCTTGAACCTTTCATATATCATAAGTTTTCCTCCAAAAGATGGAACACTATCATGCACAATCACTTTCTTATTGTATTACATGCATCAATCTTTGTTCTTATTCTTAACCTAGGGATTATCAAGCCCCTTGTAGACTCATTCCACGTATCCTATAAGAGATAGTTTACTGCATGACTTGCCACTTCAATAATGCAAAAATAATAGGAACTTAATATTTGGAGCTTTAGGGCTACTCTTAGTTCTTGCCCTTGAGGGCACATTTACAAGTGGTGGTTCTAAAATATCAACTCATGCTTCTAGTCATTCTAACAATAGTCACTTATCTTCACAAAGTTTCCACTCCCTAGAAAAATATAGATAAAGTTCCCTAGAGTTTAGTGGGTTTAATTCCAAATTTGGTTTGTTAGCATTGCCCTTTAGGGCATATGCTTATTCAATGGTGTTGTGACAAGATGGTGCAAAAAGGGCAATGCTCTTACATGAGTCTTGCACTTGATACGTGCACTTGTTTATAATCTTTCCCAATTTTCCCTTTCCAACATCAACATTTTGGATCCAAGTTTATGATCCTTTTCTTCCATAATTGAAGATCTAGGCATTTTGGCTTCACATTTCCATTTAAGTACTTATCTTTTTGAGTAACTTCTTCTAACATTTTAATAAAAAGGTAACATAATCCCAACATTGGTTAATCAAAACTAGGACTCATGAGATGGGGACTTTAGAAGTGACATAATCACAACATCATTCCAATAGAATTGATCCCATTGTGACCAAGCCTAAAGGTTGTGAGATGGATTTCGAAGATCTAAGAGTAAGATAGAGAAATAGAGGAGAACTTGGAGCTCTTTCATGCACCGAGAGTTCCATGTTGTTTCATGTAATGGAGTATTGGAATCAAGATGTTGTCATGAAGCCTTCCTTTAGCTTGGTCTTCTCTATGAGATTTGGTAGTGCTCTTGCATGCCTTCAAGCTTTCAAGTTTCAGTTTCTTGACCAATGGATTGAAGCTCCATACACATAGCTCATCCTTTCGATGTTGAGAGTATTGTTTGAGCTCTCTCTCTCTCTCTCTCTCTCTCTCTCTCTCTCTCTCTCTCTCTCTCTCTCTCTCTCTCTCTCTCTCTCTCTCTCTCTCTCTCTCTCTCTCTCTCTCTCTCTCTCTCCTATCTCTCTCTACTCTCTCTTCCTCTCTCTTCTCTCTACCTTTTGTGCTATACTTTCTTCTATCTTTCCCTAACTTCAAAGGCAATATGGGCACAACAATATTAACTATGATATTTTTGCTCAAGTCTTCATTTTATACTGTCCTAAGCTCTCCCTCTCCCATGTTTTTATCATTTTGATCTCCTTCATCACTAGCTCTGATATATCATATGAGAAGGAGTGGAGCTTCCAACCCTATCAAGGGTAAACACTGAGTAGTCACTCTCCTCCTCAATTTCATCTCAAAATTGATAATTATGAGCACAAGCACATGAGATGCGTGGTAGCACCTCCTTTCAGGCCGAGAATCGTTTGAAGTTGATGAGGAAAAGAAATCATGAAATTTTACAATAATTACTATCTTTTCACTTTAGCTTCTACAGTCTTACCTTAAAACTCTCTTTCACATATTCATCCTTTTATGCACTTTTTAAGATTCTTATATTCTTGTTTCAACTTCCCAAAGTTTGGAAGGATGTAAGCAAAACCCATATCACATTTGTGCTTTCATGAACATTGACAGTGCATGACTATTGATTATTCAAATCTTGGATGTCTTATGTACTTATGTTCTTGGGGAAAAAGGGAATAGGGATATTGTAGTAAGGTTAGTAGCTTGTTCATAGAACATGACCCTTATAGATGAATTATTGTATCATCTAATAGACAAAATCCTTACGATGAAAGAAGAGTTATGCATTATTGCAAGTTCCCATTTAGATAATAATTTGAATTCATCTTGGATTCTAGAGTCCATTAATCACGTTGGACATTGTGCATAACCATATTAAGCATTGAGCCAATCAAATTGGACAAACTTATAGAGCTTTATTACAATCCCTAGTTTATATATGCGGTATCATTCAAAAAGGATTGTATACATATATAGATCAACAAAATCTCATCATAGATTAATGAGGCGACATCTTAAAAACAAGAAAATCATACACATGAAGATTATGGTAAGGATGAAAAAGAGAAAACATAGAGTAATCGATAGGCTTCTCAATTCTTATTCGTGTGCTACATTGATGACTTGAGAAGTTTGGAGGAGACAAAGCTTGAGACACTCAAATGGAAAATGAATCAAAGAGCCTCTTGATTACTTCAATTCATAATCATAGCTATAGTGGCAAATCCTTACTCACATCTCCCTATCTTCCTATCTTTAAGCCACAGTCATAGCGAGGGGAGCAACTCCCTACTCACCTCTCTCCTATCTTCATCAATCAAACCACTATGACATTCTAGCATCATGCCTTTTAAAGAAGAGGCTATCCGGACCAAGCAAGTAAACTTAACCCAAAAAATCCTTCAAGAAAGAGTGCCTTGATAACCAACATCACCTAGCTTCAAACTTCTTCAAGAAGAGACACTCCATCAATTCTTTAGTAAGATCAAAGATTTTCACCAACAACATCCTTAGTGAGTGTAATTTATTTTTCTTCAAGAACAATGTCATCATTGAAGAAGTTCAATCTAAATTTTGTCATCTTCCCCCTCCTTATCTTGTAAGTACTTATGTGTATGTAACTAAGCTTGAGTATCAACTTTATGATCCTCATAAACCTTTGTACTAATACTCCTATTTAAACAAAATTGAATGTTTGATATATTGATGCCCTATGAAACTTTGAAAAAGTGTAAAGGGACAAAAACAAAACAATGAAAGAAAAAAACAAAAACATATTCATGTACATTCACTTCCATTGCACCTAGGGATTCTCAAGTTAGGAATGCTTGATAGCCTTAGTTAGCCAACTTCTTAGATACCCCCTAGCCCTATCCTTTATTCCCACACATACTTAGAGCACATGAAGCAAATCTAGAAATTTCTTGCTTACCTAGTGTGAGATCTAACTCCTTGAGTCACGAGTATCCTTATTTTCCTTCTAGCTCCCTTTGACTATTCATGGAACAAATCTATAGACAAATAGGTGAAAACAAACATTACAATAAGAAGATTGCCAATTCCCATCTCAACTTATGGTTGATTTACAATGGAGACATGTGCCTTAATTGCCATGCGGATAGAACTTGGATGGTTAACTATTTGAACTCTTGTCTCTTTAGGACCTTCTTCAAATTCCATTTTCCTCATCATTAACAATATTTTCTAACCCTCAATCATATAGACTATTCTTGTTGCAATGATATTCCATATCAAGAAAGCAAAACAAAGTGAAATCTTCTATATTGCTACATTAGCCTATATAAGCACATGCACTTATTATTTGCAAATAACTTATACATGGTTTGTAAGTCAATTGAGTGCAGCCAAAATCGATGAGAAGGGTGGCTTCCCTCCCGCATGCATGCAATCGCTTAAGCGCATAGCCGAAGTTGATCAGAAGGGGGTGAAAAAGAACGCTAGAATGAATGGTGATGCAATGGAGCTAGATTTCATCGAGGTAGTGGCGGAAGCAACAAATCAATATGATAGAAGTTGAGAACAACATGAGGGTGAGTCTTAAAGAATATTATGAATTCAGGAAGAATTCACTTGGAGAAGGAAAGAAAATCGTGGGAGCCCCAAGCAAAAACCTTCAACCCACCTAAACTCAAGGCCAAATTCGCTCATTTCAATAACACATGTGTGTTTTTTCTATTTTTTGGGCCACATTCCTACCGTCATCACATGGTTTTCCTCCACTTATCAGGCAAAGACATCTTTAGTTCAATACCATTTTGTCGACCGTGGTTTCTACTTTTCTTTGTTGGATAATAGCTCTGATAGAGACGTGGTCCTGGTGGGAAGCACTATTGACTTTGCTAAGAATCTGGTTTATGCAGTACCATGGTCACCAACCTTGAATCTAGTAGAAACACTCAAGACAAAGTGCCTAATGTGGGTACACTTTCCAACACTACTGGATTGGTTGGATAGCGAAGTGCATGCGGTGGCTGAATCACTAGGCAAAGTCCTCTATGTGTTGTCATGTCTTCCAAGAGAGATGAGAGCTCAAACGAGAGCTTGTAACATGATATTAATGAGTTTAGGAATCTCCCGATTCCCATTTTTTGAATACAATATGGGTGGCACCTGGATAACATGCCCATAAGTTTCTCAAAAGCATATGATATGACCTGCGCTCGATTTGGAGTTATAGTGTTCAAGTTATGACAAATCCAAAGATTTGACCACGTGTCCCAAACTTATAAAAAATTCCCATATTCCCCAATATGGTGTTTTGTGTCCTTTGGGATAGGAATAAAGAAATCCCTAACTTCTTGGAGCTCTTCGATTCCAATGCCATTAAAATCTATGCTAAAGTCAAGTTCTCAGCTTTCCCCAACTCATGCTATGTAGTGAAAACTAGGAATTTGTAGATAAAAGGATACTCTGCACAATAAGAGAAAGAGATAGAGACAATATAGAAAAGGGAGTGAACTATAGTTATTCATTTCATTGCTAGTAGCTATATATATACATGGTACATTATTAAATGAGGTAGGTGAGCTTCTTCTCTAACTATCTGAGATATTTACAAAGTGGATATCTATGGGATCCTTTTGTCCACATATTTGCTTATCCTTATCTTATCCAAACTTTTATCCTTACATCCCCCCTTAAAAGGATTCCATAGGAAAATAAAAGATTACATTCAATTTAACAATTCAATTGTAATATTTTCCCCTTCCCATCAGAGCATGCAAAGGATTTGCATGGCAATCTTATGCTTCAAGTGGGAAACTTATTTGGTGAGGAAATCATCAGCATTATCACATGATGGTACATATTGAAGGATGATATGGAAAATTTCAACTAATTCACATACAAAATGATATCTCATATCAATATGGTGGAGTTTCAGACTTAATTTAGGACCTTGAATGACAGAGATTGAGGCTTTGTTGTTGGTGAAGATGGGAATTTGCTGAGGCCGATATCCAAAGCTAATATCTTCCAAGAGTTTCTTAAGGTAAATAACTTCCTGGCCACCCATGCTACATGCTACATATTTTGCTTCCATAGTAGAAAGTGCTACGGAGTGTTGTTGTTTGGTGTTCCATGAGATAGGACCTCTTGCTAGTGTAATGATAAAACCAATGAGAGATCTTTGGCTAGCAAGATCACCACCCCAATCTGCATCTGAATATGCTCTTAAAAGAAAATCATTGTTGTCTTTTGCAAAGCATATCCCCACATTAGATGTTGCCTTGAGATATCGTAACACCCGTTTGAGCTGCTTCCAATGTTCATAAGTGGGCTGATGCATGGCTTTGGAAAGAATATGTCATGCATGAGACAAATTTGGACGGGTATAAGTAATTAGATACTGAAGATATCCAAGTGCTTCCATATAAGGGATAGTCTCCATTTCACGAGTCTCCTCAGTTGAAAGAGAATGGGATGAGGATGGATTCAACTGGAGATTTTGCGTAAGTGGAGTGACCATGGGATTACAATGGAGCATGGAGTAACGTGAGAGAATAGACATAATGTAAGTATGTTGAGGCATTTTGATAGATGTGGGTAACTGTTCAATTTCAATGCCAATACAGTAATGTATAGGACCATAATCTATGATAGCAAACTGTGAAGATATAATAGATTTAGCTTTGGACAGCATGGCATGAGGAGAGTTGGTAAGAATGGGAGTGCCATCAACATAGAGGCCTAGGATAATGATGGTGGTGCTGCCGTGAAGAAGAATATAAACGTTATGATCATTGTCTAGCCACCTAAATCCATGGTGTATTAAGTGAGAATGAATGTGAGTGTACCATTGCCTTGGTGCCTGTTTCAGGCCATAACGAGCTTTATGCAATAAACATACATGAGTAGGAAATTTTGGATCAACAAATTTGGGGGTTGAGACATATAGATTTTCTCTTCTAAGTGACCATTTAAGAAGACAGTTTTGACATCAACATGATGAAGAATTAATTTGAAATGAGCAACTATGGAGAGTAATACTCGTAAGGAGGTTAAAGATAGTATGGGAGAGAAAGTACTTCCATAATGTGGAGGCCTTCAATTTCTTTGAAATCATGAGCTACAAGTCGGGCTTTATACTTGGCAATAGAGCCATCTGGTTTGAGCTTTTTGAGAAGTACCCATTTGTAGTTGATTGCAGATTCTCTAGGAGGAAGGGGAACCAATGTCGAGGTGTTGTTGTGAAGAAGAGCCTTGTATTCTTCGAGCAGTGTAGCTTGCCATTGAAAGGCTTCATGACTCTGAAGTGCTTGATTGACAGAAGGGCAGTTGGGTGGCTTGGGAATGGTGGTTGGAGGTGAATCTCAAGCTTGTCCAAGGGCAATGTTGGCTTGGAGATGAAGGTCATGCAAACTTTTGTAGCAAGGATTTGGTTGGGAGTGAACTTCATCAGTGTCGGAGTCAGAAGAGCTGAAGAGAGTAATGGGCATTGAAGGGGAAGTTAGAGATAGAGACCTAAGAGTGGTAACAATGAGAGCAATAGGGGAAGAATTACTTGAAGTGGATGACATTGTTGCTATGCGAGCATACCTTCAAAGTTTGGAGGATGCGAATTAGTGTGATCTTCAGTGGATAATGATGGAGCTAATCTCTGAGAAGAGAATTATTGAGAGGGACTGAATTGGTTGTAGGATAGTGGACATGTGAGAGTGGAAGGACATGAGTTTGTTGCTGCTTAAGTGGTTCTTGAGCTATGGATAGTGAGCTAGAAATTGTAGGGAAAGAGAGAGTATCATTCATAGTGTTGAGTTGGAGTGGCAGTAGGCTAAACAACATTTTTTGCTGATGTGGTTGCTGATTGGTCAGATATGGTGACTTGGTTGCAGGCGATTGCTACATGTGATGCGTGGCAGGAGAAGAAGGTGCATTTCGAGCTGATGTGGTCTTTAAATCTTGCTTGATTGACGCTGTAGAAGAAGGTGCCAATTTGCCAGCATTTGGTTTGAATGATGAGCTGGATGTTAAACCATTAAGATTAGATTTCACAAGATTTGGGGCTTGTCCATTAAGATTAGATTTCACAAGATTTGGGGCTTGTCCATATGTGGCACATGATGTGGGTCATTCTAAATGGGATAAGGGAGATGACAATGGTGAAGAACATGAATGGAGAGAAACATGGAGAGAATATTGTGTAGAAGATATAGTGGGCCTAGATTGAGCAGTGTCAAATGTTGAATCGGATAATGTGCTAGCATATGGGATAACGGGATAAAGTGTCAGAGATTGAGGTTGTGTGGTGGTAGAGCCTGTAGGAAGGAGATTGATTTCATGAAATATGGCACTTGTGCCATAAATGAAGACCTTGTTGTGTGGATCATGAAATCAATAGGCTTTGTGACCATGGGGCTCATCATATCTTGTAAAAATTAATTGTGTGGCTCTGGGAGAGAATTTGGTTTTGCGATCCTTGTTGACAAGAAAGGCAATGCATTCGAAAACTTTTAGATGTGATACGTTAGGAGGGTGACCAAACCACAATCTGTAAGGAGTGTTATTGTGTAGAGAGTTTGAGAACAACCTGTTTTGAAGATATGTTGTTGTAGCAATTGCTTCCTCCTCCCAATATTATTTTCCAAGACAAGCTAGTGATAGCATAGCTCTTGTGGCATTTAGTAGAGAACGATTCTTGCATTCAACAACTCCATTTTGCTGTGGATGATGTGGTATGGTAAGCTCATGTTGAATGCCAAAGACTTTGCATTAATCTTTGAACTCATTTGATGTATATTCTCCTCCATTATCTGTACAAAGAGCTTTGAGTTGTAACTTGTGCTTATCTTCAACTGCTTCCTTATATTCTTGGAACTTGGAGAAGACTTGTGACTTCCTTGTGAGAAAATATACAATAGTATATCTTGAATAATCATCAATAAGCACCATAAAATACTTTGCTCTAGTGAGAGATACATGATTGATAGGACCACAAATGTTGGAGTGTACTAATTGAAAAGGTTGAGTCATAATGGAGTAGGATTTGGGGTAAGGAAAATTTGTGGCTTTACTGAGAGCACAAGTTGGACAAAATGGAAGTTGAGAAAAGGAAGGTGGAATGCCACGGAGAAGTTTCTTATGAATAAGTTGTTGGAGAACATTTTGAGAGGCATGACCAAGTCTAGAGTGCCATAGGATGGTGTGTTGTGGTGTACTTGTGAGGGAAGTGGAGTTAGGTGAAGAATTTGAAGAAGGTTGTAGAAGTGAATAGCCAAGTGTGTAGAGCTAACCTAGTTTGGGGCATGTTAGTTTGAGAGAAGGTGAGAGTAGCTATAAGATGTAGTGGTCTTTGTAGAAGTGAGCAGTGAGAGAGGATTGAGAAGTGAGCTCACTGATACTTAATAGATTTTTCTTAAGATTGGGAACATAATAGAATTTATGTACCTTGATTTTGTGATTGGAGGGAAGCTCCACTTTAATGGTGCCATAGCCCTGAGCTTGTTGAATGTTGTTGTTCCTCACGGCAATACTGAGTGGAGTGGACATCTCTTTGAAGTCGACTAACCATTCCTTATGAAAAGTCATATGATGAGTATCTCCAGAGTCTAGAAACCATGTATATTCTTCTTTGGAGTTTGAAGAAGGTGCCCAAACACTTGTGGCTAGGCTGATGATAGTTTCTGGTTTCTCTTCCATGTCATAATTGCCTATGCTAACAAAGTGAGCTTGACCTTTTGAGTGATGTTTGTTGAATCTATTTTTTTGACGACAATCCTTTTCAATACGACCTTGTCATTTGTAAACATTACATATGAGATGATAATGAGGGTTTCTTGTTAAGGATAAGGATTGAAACGATTTGTGAGAGTTGGGCTTATGTTGAGGATTACCATGAATTCCTTTGAAGTTAGACCCAGGAGAAAACTTGGGCTTTTGATGAAGGGGTTGAGTTATTTTGTGAAGATGTTTTGAGTTGTAGGCAGTTACAGCTAGAGCCTTGGATTCTTGATTAGAAGAAGTAGAAAGAGTATCTCTCATGACTTACTCTTGCTTGATTCTATTAATCAATGGTGGCTGAAGCTTGAGTTTATCAGTGGAGGTTTGAGTAGTAATAAAAGCTCTCCAAGATAGAGGCAAGGAAGAGAGGAGAAATATGGCTTGTAATTCTTCTGAGATGCTAAACTAGATATTATGGTTTCATCTAGCAAGGATTGCCACTGTTCTAAGAACTTAGTGGTAGACTGATCTTCATGCATAGTGGTAGTAGATAGTTTTCTAAACATGGTCATTTGATAAACAATATATGTGTGTTCATAGGTATTGTTGAATAAATCACAAGTACCTTTTGCAGTGGGTATTGTTCTTACTAGTTGTACTTGTCGATCTCCACAATGGACAAGTATCTCCATTCTCGCAGTTGCATCTCTTTGCATCCAATCTTCCTTGTCTGCTCCAGCTTGTTCAAGGAAGTATTCCTTGCCATTGATAATATTCCATAGGTTTTCTTGAGATAGGTAAAGTTCCATCCTTAGCTTCCATACTCGATAGTTGCTTCCATTGAGTTTGTCAATCTTGATGTGTCGGTTGTAGGAGATAGTGGCCTTGACGCGAGAGCCATTAGAAGAATGAGAGTAAAGGAGGACTAGTAGTTTGTGATTTTGAGGAGAATGTGATAAGCTAGAAAAATAGGACCTGGTGCTCTAATACCATGTAGTCAAAACCAAGAATTTGTATATAAGAGGGTACTATGCACAATAAGAGAAAGAGATAGAGACAATATAGAAAATGCAGTGAACTACAGTTATTCATTTCATTGCTAGTAGATGTATATATACATGGTACATTAAATGAGGTAGGTGAGCTTCTTCTCTAAATATTTGAGATATTTACAAAGTGGATATCTATGGGATCCTTTTTTCCACATATTTGCTTATCCTTATCTTATCCAAACTTTTATCCTTACATGCTATATTTGCAAGAATGTGGGCGCTCCACCAAAGCATGCCCCTAGAGGTTCGCTAGCACAAAAGCGAGAAGCTTTGCCTCACCTTAGCCTCAAACCCCCCATTCCCTGCCTAATTAGTCGATTGCTCGATAGTCATCGAAGGCCTTGTTACAAGCGAATGCAAAAGGGAAAGAGTTGATTAAGGAGGCCACTACACCATCAAGCATGCAGCAAAGCCAAACCCTAAACCCTCAATATCCAAATCAAGCAATGCCTTGCCATTGCTAACAATAGGAGTAAAGTTAAGGATGACAACAAAAATAAAGAAAACGAGGCACCAACTCATGCCTCTAGATTGGCACAGAAGAAAGGTAGGAAAAAAAAAACAATGTCTCAAATCCCCTGTTAGATAGCCTTTGGTAGTCAGGAATGTATTCGCCTTGCCAGCGGAAGAAGAAAATGACCATATGGAAGAGGAAGATGAATAGGCTATCGAAGAAAATCAAAATCTTGTCATGGAACGTTTGTGGCTTCTTTAGTGAAAGAAGAAATACCCTGTCCTTCAGGCTAGTTAAAAGGCACAAACTTGACATTATAGCCCTGTAAGAAATCAAAACACGTAGTGATCCATTAGAAGCTTTGCCAGGCTATCAAATCTACACAGAAGTAAGAACTAGGGGCAAAGGAGGTACTACCCTATGCATCAAAGGCTCTCTCCACCCGATGGTCATTTGGAAAGATCACAATGGTTCAACAATAGGAGTTAGAATGAAATGGGATGGTGAGGACTTAGTAGTTGGCTCAATTCATGTCCCCAATCTGTTTGTTCAGAGGGCAAGGCTTTGGCATTGGCTCCTCAATAAAATAGATGCTTCCCCAACCTTATTAACATGGAATTGGAATATGATAGAGGATACAGATGCTATATCACATGGCTCTAGCACTATGATTAAGGATGAGCAACAGGCCAGGTCAACCCTAGTGACCCGAAAGGGACTAAAAGACATTGCATGTCATTTTGATATTCTAGTACAATACACATGGCACCACCAGGGCACAACATGGAGAGTAGCTCGCCTTGACCAAGCCTATGGCAATAGCAATGTTTGCTGGATGGACTCTAACTACCAACTTCTACACCTAAATGAGGCGACGGACTCTGACCATGTCCTAGTTGTACTTTGTTTTAATTTGATTTGCTATAAAAAAAATATTCTAATGCCCCCCCTTTCAAAAGTAAAAACCTCCATTTTGTAAGAATTTGCATATTGCAAGACCATTCAAAGGATATGGTAGGAGACCTCCAACCCGCTTGAGGACATAAGTATCAATTGGGCAAGGTGCATTGATTCTATCACAAGCATCTCTAAAGGATACAGCCACAACAAAGCAAGGAGAAGAAGATAACTAGAAGAAGGAGCAATGTAGAGGAGGAATGAACTTTTGGAGCTCTATTAGAATCACTAGATGACCAGATACTAAAGCCCTTGTTTGGAAATATTGAGGCCTTCTTGCAAACATAGGAACAAAGGAGATTGAGGCCGCTAAAATCCAACTCAAGTCCAAGTGGTCAATAGAAGGAGAAGCCCCAAATAAACTCTATTTCGTTGTCTTGAAATCAAAGCAAAAGCATGACATGGTAATCTCTATGATCAATGAAAATGTGGAGCAATGCAGAAAAGATTGGGAAATAGCAAAGACCTTTGATAAATACCTTTAAGGCTTGGTTGGTACCCCTCCCAATCTTTCTTAGGGAGTCATGCACAAAATGACTGAGTTCCTGGGGTTGATTGTTAAGAAAATACAAGGGGAGTAGAACTGCAAATTGTTAAGTCCATTCTCAACAACTGAGCTGGAGTTGGTAGTTAAAAGCCTGAAGCAAAATAAATCCCAAGGTCCTGAAAGCCTCTGGAGAGAATTCTACCAGTGGTTCTGGTTAGTATTGGAGGATCTTTGCATATTTCTAAACAGGGTTCACAGGATAGGTACTTTAGACCATTCCACAAACAAAGGATTGATCAAGCTCCTACCAAAGTCTGCTAAATAAAAGAGTAGCCCCTTCCGACTAGAGGTTGATCACAATGCTGAATACATCATACAAAATCCTGTCCAATGCCTCTAGGATCAAATTTGTGTTACCCTCCCTGGTCAACCCTTAATAGTTTGGCTTCCTTTTTGGGAGAACTAGAATCTGATACTCAGTCTACTCCTCATTCTAGACTATGCCCTTCAAGCTCAAGGGAGCTTTCTAGTCCTCAACATGGATTTTGAGAAGGCCTATGATAGGCTCTCTTGGCAATTTCTTTGGAGTCATCCAAGTGATGGGATTTAGACCTAAATTTTGAAGAGTGGGGAGTGCCTTATTCTCAAACGCCTCTACTTGCATTTCCATCAATGGTACGTTATTGGAGGGCTTCGAGCTCTAGAGGTCAATTAGGCAAGGTTGTCCTTTGGCACCCCTACTCTTCACCGCAACTACCCAACCGCTTCTGAGAGCCATCCAGGTCAAGATAGAATGAGGGCTAATAAGAGGTCTTCCTCTCCTGGATAGCTCATCCTTTGTCTCGTAGCTTTTTGTTGATGATAATACCAATGTGGTAGAAGCTACTAAAGAGGTGGTGCAAAAACTCATTGTGACCTATGAAGACTTCTCAACAGCCTCAGGCTCAAAGATAAACAATATCAAAACAAAGATTATCTTCCTCTCGCGGGATCTAGCCCGAGATTGGTTGAAAAAATTAGGTGGTCAACTAATCGCCCCGTGTGGCAAGTGTTTACATACCTTGGATGCCTGGTTGGCTTCGAGATTACTGCACCTAAAAGGTTCCAATGGCTACTACTAAAAAAAATCAAATTGAAAATGACAAGTGTTTAGGTACCTCGAATGCATGGTTGGCTTTGGCATTATTGCATCTCAAAGGTTCCAATGGCTACTGGATAAAATCAAACTGAAAATGACAAGGTGTTCTAGTTTTACAAGTGGTTTCGCAGGAAGGTTGGTGGTGATTTAGTTATGGTCTTATAGAGGTAACG